>NC_137123.1:59237899-59445399 GCF_949319135.1 Squalius cephalus
TCTATAAAGATAACTCTATTAGCGTTCACAACAGGGGATACATCGTCGGTTTATTCTAAGCGCGTGATTGTCTGTCACTTTAAATGCTCAAACTCGTTACAGCAGGATTGGTTCTGATTGGCTTTCATTGTTTTTATAATTCATCAGCTGAATAAAATCATTCTGAAAGTGATTCCAACGATATCGTTTCTCTGTGCCGTTATCCTTATAGCTGTGAGGAGAACTCTGCTTTTCTTTAATATTGAGAACAGTTTTTAGAACGGTATCTTTATCGCTATCGTTATAGATATCTGCCAGATTTTCCTTTTACCTTCTTCTCATATCTTTTATCAAGTCGCACAAATAGTGTTTAGAAGATAGCGTTCATGCTATTGTGAACATCTCAACTACTTGCACAGTCCCATCTCACACGCTATCAATCTGGGATCAAACTCAGCTCTTGTTGTGCTGACATCCAGGGATCACAGGAGGAAGGGAGAGGGACAGTAAATCAGGGATAAGTAGGAAAGAAATCAGAGGAATACCATGAGGAAAGCTGGTAATCCATGGAGCTGGGGGAATTTGAGGCACGCGATGCCTCAGCAGATCCACTTCACACTGAGAAACGGTTCTAGCCTCACTAACTGATCTGGGATCAGCTCATTTTCCCCTTTCCACCATTTTCTTGTGTCCAGTGGGACCCCTGATTGGACGATACTGTGGGACGAAAATCCCTCCAGAGATCCAGTCTTCTACAGGTCTTCTGTCGCTTTCCTTCCACACTGACATGGCTGTGGCCAAAGATGGTTTCTCTGCCCGCTATAACATGACTCACAAGGAAGTTAGTGACAGTACGTATAATTTGTGTTTCTTGGTTTTGTTTTGTTTTTAAAGGTAAAGTTTATGATCATGTCAGTTGCCTTTTCCAGCAGCTATAAGTAAACACTGATGCATATAAAACTATTTTATTTGGAAGCTTGTTTCGGCCACGGAATAAAAAATTAAAATAGGTAATAATTGCAATTTTATTTCACATTTGTGACTTTCTTTCTTGCAATTGGAAGTTTATATCTCACAATTCTGCCTTTTTCCCCCTCAGAATTGAGTTTATATCTATTTGGACTTTATCACCATCAATTGTAATTCAATTGTAATTCTCTTGCAATTCCGAGTTTATTTCTTGTTATATCTAAACTCAGAATTGAAAAAAGTCAGAATTGTGAGATATAAACTTGCAATTGCAAGAAAATTCTGAATCGCAAGTTTATATCTCTCAATTCTGACTTTTTTTCTCACAGAATTGTCAGATATAAACTCGCAATTACGAGTTATAGTCATAATTGCGAAATACAAACTCACAGTGGCGAGCAAAAAGTCTGAATTGCAAGTTTATAATTTGCGTTTTCAATTTTATAACTTGCAATTAAAAAATTTTCTCAGAATTGTGAGAGAGAGAGCGTGTTTGAAGTCTGAATTGCGAGAAAAAAGTAGTTTCTGAGGAAAAAAAATTCACAAGTCACAACAAGCTTCCATAGAAATTACATGAAATGGCATTCACAGCACATTTAAACTCCCATAATGTGACATTTCTGGGAGAAATTTAGAAAGTATGAATAGGGTAATTTATTAAGAAAGTGAATATGGTCTATTGTAACTTCAAGTTGTCTTTCAATATATAAATAAAATATTTTTTAAAAAGTCATTATTAATAAATTCATTTTATTAATAAGAAAAAATAAAGATAAATAAAATAAAACAAAAATAAAGTTAAAAAGTACATGTTTTAGTTTGTCTTAATATCTCTCTTTCTCATTCAGCATTTCACTGTAGCAATGCATTTGGAATGGAGTCTAGTAAGATCTCTGATGATCAGATTTCGGCCTCCACCTCGTTTTATGATGGTCGCTGGCAGCCGCGTCAGGCCCGTCTGAACAACGAGGACAACGCCTGGACGCCTGCTGAGGACAGCAACAAGGAATACATACAGGTGAGCCAATCGCACATTACACTATTAAAAATTAAGATGCTGTGAAAACCCCCTTTTGGACCCTTTAGAGATTATTGGTGCATTTGACATGCCTGCAACATTTCATTTTTATTATATGATATATTTCATTTGAAAAAAATGTGGTGATGGAAGTACTATTTGTTCAATTGGTCTTATTCATGAAAAAAAAAAAAAATCTGTATAATTGTTCAGCAATGCAACCGTGCTTTATGCTGACCCTCATAGCCTCATTTTAGTTTGCGTCACATTAAATATGCCATTTACCCCGTCCTTCCCTTTAATGCACTGGGATTCTCAATCTCACACACACACACACACACACACACACACACACACACACACACACACACACACACACACACACACACACACACACACACACACACACACACGTGGTATATTCTTACACACCACTACATTTCCAGAACCTTCTACACCCTCTATAGTGCACTCCATCTTGCCTGTCAGCATACGCCCCTTAGCTTGAGCGCTGCGTTTGTTGTGTTGGTGCAGACCGACGATGCATGGAAGGTTGCTGTGATGCTAACTGCTCGATGATGGATGGGGACAGTCTAGAGAAATCCGTAGTTAGCAACCTTCTCCAGCGCTATTGATTTCAGAGTTCTTACCGTCCCTCCTTACACCCCTCACCTGCATCCAGGATCCTGATAGCTTGAGGGTCTGGGAGCCTTTCCTTCTTACATGTGACAGATGAGTAAAGACGGCATTGCCGGCATGTGTAGAGGTCGAGGAGTTTTAATTAGACCAGTAATGCATCATTTTGCTGAAATCTACTTTTATTGCAAATTTTATATAAAATGGTATACAGTTAAGTCAAGAATGATTGGACATATGCAATGTATGATAAATGCAATTAGGCAAAATCATGAATTAGCATTAAAATGTCAAATTGTAAAATTTACTGTACATCTATATAGGCTTACAAACTGAATTTCATATATTAAAAAACATATTTTATAATAGTTTATTTGCATAAATAAATGCAATTATTAGATGTCGCTATTTTAAAAAAACATTTGCATGGCATTTTTATTTTGCCATGCAAAAGTCACTTCCATGATTCTAGGATGTTGTTTAGTTTAGTGTGTCTATAGATGGGTTTCATGCTGAACTGTAAAGTGTAGGTATGGTTTATTTAAAATAGCGCCCTTGTGTTTTCCAGCCACAGATATGGTGTCACTAGGATGAATAAACTTGTTATCCACGTCCTTCCAATACATGTTCATGATTTATATACTGCAAAGGAACTGTTCATTACTCACATCAGAAATCCTCATCGATCGGCTGTCGAAAGAAACTAAATTTGGTCTGATCAGTCGGGCGTTGTTATCGCTTCCTATTTCCCACTTTCATCAATCACCTTCCTTTCCCAGGTGGATCTTCAGTTCCTTAAGGTTCTGACCGGGATCGCTACCCAAGGAGCCATCTCCAAGGAGACTCTTAAGTCCTACTACGTCACCACCTTTAAACTGGAAGTCAGCACTAATGGAGAGGACTGGATGATCTATCGGCATGGAAAAAACCATAAGGCAAGGACCATGCAATACATTTGTGTTCTCTATGTGTTTACAAGTGGCAAAATACCATAATCCTAATATTCCTAATTTATGATGATTTCTAAAATATGTGATAGAGAAAAAAAGGTGATTAATAAGCATGCCAAGTGTACCACTGATAGTTAGCAGGCTATAATTCAGGTGAATCCAGCCAGGTCACATAAACACAAACACAACAATACACAAAGAACTATGTTTAACTACACATTAAACTAAAAGATTTTAGTCGCTATCCCCTCCCAAATCTATCAGTAGACTTTTGTTTTCACTAAAAATGCGTACTTGAAATGAGGCAGTTGAGCATCTGCAGGAAGAAGTAACTCTAGTTCCAGCCAGGTGAACTTTGTTGGTCTGAACAGAGAAAGTGACATGGGAACAAGTTGAGAGATGGTTATCTGGTGGCGGAGAACAATGAGGCTCTCTATGCACCCTTATCTCTCTGGCCGTTCCTAATGCCTGTGAGCTACCTGCCGTAAACACACCTGCGTGACCGGTCACACCTGGACCAGCTTGGGATACGCTGATACGTGTTCATACGTTATCGGAATTCAGGGTTTCTTCTCTTGATTTTGTCCCATTTGAAGACCAGTAAGACTGTTTCAAATAATTTTTCATTTCTAGACTGATCCTATTAGGACTAATATGATTTTTGCTTTGAAGAAGGCAGGAATTCAATCACAGAGCTTTGGACAACCCTCAGTAACTCCATCAAAAAAATATTTAAGACGGATATAGAGCATTTGGGTTGTGAAGATTATTGCGGCAAAGTCAAATTATGATGAGGACACAACTGAGCAAACTCGACAGAAATACTTTTGTTTGGCTTGCATTAGCCCAGCTAGTAATTTAAACATCAATCAACCGCCATCGCTTCATTTACCCCACTCGCCCAACCACATCCTAATCTCTGTTTGTTTTGATGCTGTCCACCCCTTGAAAGTTCGTTTTTCTCTTTTCGTGACAACTAATCCCACTGTAACCGCGTTGGCCACAGTGTAATCAGAGCCTCGGAAAGATGCTTATGCATTTTAACTCTACGTTACGCCAAGGGGCGCCGTGTAATAAAAGCGCTAGGATTAACCTTTTGGTCGTCTTTTTAGTGGATCTGCTTTTGATTAAAAGATTAGTCTCCTGTTTGGGAATAAGTCGCACGTGAAAGTAGTACTGACCTGCGGACATGCCTGGGATTAGAGATCCGAACATAATCTTGGTCTCAAATCACTTTTATGATATTGGGTGGGATGGAAATTGTTAAACTAGTTTGTAAACTGGTTACTAAATTATTTATATACAGGTGCTGGTCATAAAATTAGAATATCATCAAAAAGTTGATTTATTTCAAGAATTCAACTTAACAGGTGAAACTAATATATTATATAGACTCATTACATGAAAAGTGAGATATTTCAAACCTTTATTTGTTATCATTTTGATGATTATGGCTTACAGCTTATGAAACCCACAAAAACCAAAATCCCAGAAAATTAGAATATTACATGAAATCACACAGTAATTACACAGTGATACCATGGTCATTGAACCAGGTTTTGGTTCTTTTGGCAGTGTGGGCAGGTGCAAATCCTGCTGGGAAATGAAGGAAGCATGAAGTGCTCTGAACATGTCCTGGTAGACGGCTGCGTTGACTCTGGATTTAATAAAGCACAGTGGACCAAAGTCCTCTTTTCTGATGAGAGTAAATTTTGCATCTCATTTGGAAACCAAGGTCCCAGAGTTTGGAGGAAGAATGGAGAGGCACACAATCCAAGATGCTTGAAGTCCAGTGTGAAGTTTCCACAGTCTGTGTTGGTTTGGGGAGCCATGTCATCGGCTGGTGTTGGTCCACTGTGCTGTCCACTCAACACAGCCGTCTACCAGGACATTTCCAGAGCACTTCATGCTTCCTTCAGCAGAAAAGCTTTATGGAGATGCTTCCTTCATTTTCCAGCAGGATTTGCACCTGCCCACACTGCCAAAATAACCAACACCTGGTTCAATGACCATGGTATCACTGTGTAATTACTGTGTGATTTCATGTAATATTCTAATTTTCTGGGATTTTGATTTCATGGGTTTCATAAGCTGTAAGCCATAATCATCAAAATTATAACAAATAAAGGCTTGAAATATCTCACTCTGCATGTAATGAGTCTATATAATATATGAGTTTCACCTGTTAAGTTGAATTCTTGAAATAAATCAACTTTTTGATGATATTCTAATTTTATGACCAGCACCTGTATAGTAATGAGGGTTGGTAAATTGTATCTTGATGTTTTCAGCCTTTTGACAATATTCAGTTTATAATGGAATTATTTATATTAAAAAATCTATTTGAATATTGTCAAAAGGCTGGGAATTATATTTAGTATCCGTTAGTATCCGTTAGTGTTCTTGTTCTTCCTCCTCCTTCCACTCTTTCAATGGCTGCCCATATAACTACTTGCTGAAAAATGGTGAAATTTGGCACACAGAAAGTGGACAGTCTGAATATTAAACACACACATTTTTGAATCTCTAACTAAATCCCTCCAGTGCCACCAACTCTCCAAAAATTGCACTTACGTTTATGCTAATAACTTTTTTCCCTCTGTGATTCCTTGGCTCAAGACGATTCAAATGGACCATTGGGAATTTTCACCAAAATTGGCTCAGATCATCTTCCGACCATGCGGGCAAAAGGTTATCAAAAGCTTTTTGATAAACCCAACTGTTCTCAAAAAAAAAAAAAAAAAACTATAAAAAAAATAATTTACTGATGCAAATTTTTGCCAAATAGAATTTTTTATGGAATTTTTAATTGATTCGCTTAGTTTGAATTGGTTCATGCTACGGACATTTGAATCAGAAATGCTTCTAAAACATTCTTGTACTTGCCAGTCATGACACAAGGAATGATTGTAACCTTATTCTGAGGATAAAAGTGCCTTAAAATGTCACAAAATTCACTTTTTTGCGCTATTTGATTTTATACAGTAAAGTCGATGCACATATTTCATGAATATTCAATATACTGTACCACCCAGCATTTTTGCATTGAATCACTCAATAAATGGCAAAAAGGTTCCACAAGCACAAAAAATTGCAGCATATCCTGTTTATTATTGAAATTCCTATAAATCCCTCGCGAACAGCAAGTAATAAATCTGTCACACACTCACTTGATACATGATGAATATGGCATATAAAGGCATTTAGCCTCTGCGTTCACCGTCTGTGAGAGAAGTGACGACTGGGAGAGTGGAAAAGGATGGAAGGAGAGACACAACGATGCAGGAAAATGAAACATTTGGATTAAGGGGGGAGTCTTGTAATTTCTTTCCCCCATTGAGAGAAAGCTCACTGGTATATTGCAAGTATATTGTTCAGTAGTGAATGAAAAAGTTTTTTATTTTATTGCAGGTACTCGACGTAATTAATTTAGGTCAAAGGCTTTCAACATATGAATATTAATAAACAAGGAATTTTTTTTGTTTTTCTCCTTTTTTTGTAGAAGTGTTCTACTGCAAATGATAAAATCTGAAAATGTTTGGCACCAGACATCATAAAACACACATATTCTCTTTCCTCAACTTCGTTTCTCCACTCCTGTCTTTGGCTAGACGTGCTCTTTCACGACTTTCATCAATACTTAAACACCTCGAGACCTTTTGTCCCTAGCAGTCTGCATGGGATGTCTGCTCTGACCGACCCAGGGGTGGAGACGGGCTCACGCAGGGTTTCACCTCCCAGCATTGGAGGGACAGTGGAAAGGGTCTTTATAATTTCATGATCTATCACTCATAGACCCACAACATGGCAGGTTTAATTATTTAGTTACACTAGCTAGCGTTCTACTTTAACTGGATGGGTGGAACCATCCTGCCGTGGGACGCCCCGCCACCAACACTCTTGTTGTCAGGCAGATTTTGGTCTTGTTTACGACTTTGAATGGCTTAAAGCTTAAACGGCTTATAGCTCTATAGGTTATTTGAAATTTGGTTATGCAGTGCCATTTTAATTTAAAACACATCTTTAAGGCTTAGTACTAATCATTTACTGGGTATTTGTGTATTGTATTGAATAGCGCAACCTTTTCATATAGCAAACACAATGAATTCCTCTAGCAAGAATGCCATCAATCTGCTTGTTATTCTAAAGGCCAGTCAGGAAAGATCTCCCATTATCAACAAAGAAAAATAGTCTTTGATTGATTCGTACAGGAAACGGTCATTATTCAAGATGACTTGGTCAGACTCGGATCTCTTTATGATCTTAATTAACCTTTGAACTGTGTAACTAGGCTTATTGACAGGGGTCAAAGATCGCCTCTAAACCACTGATGGAATCTTTGATCTTAACAGGTGAAGAAAACCTGAATGCATTAACAATATGCGATTCGACCTCTGACCCCCTTTGACTGCTCTTAAACTGTAGCATATTTCTTTTCCGTATGTCTTGTGTTTGATGTACATATTTTCTGAAGACTTTTTTGTGTCTAATAGATCTTAGTAGATGCCATTTGATGTGAACAAAACAAGAAAAAAGTGGAAAAAAGAATTACAGTTTGTTCATGTTGGACTTTCTTGAGCTTACGAATCTAGGTTACATTTCATTTTCACAACCCATTCTTTCAGTGAAAATGTGTCATTGTTTTTACAACAAAATGATACCCAGATACAAAAAAAAATATGCGCTATATTTATGAAATGCAAAAATTTACATGCAAATGGTTTTACGAATAATTTGCACAGAAATGTGTTACATAAATTAATGTAAAAATTATTTTATGCACAGTTTACACAGAAATTAATTGCACAGGAGTTATGTAAGAATGTTTTTTTTTTATAAATTTATTATACTTTTTTGTCTAGATATTATTACAAATTGTATAGAAATTTCACATATAGTGCAAAAAGTGTAATTGGTTTTTTTTCATGCAAATTTATGTACATTCACGGACGAATGTAATTTTACAAATCATTTTTATGAATGATTTACAAATACATTTGATATGTTATTAATGTCAATTACACTATAAAAAATATTTTCCAAAACTGTGAAAGATTATTGAGTACTTTTAACAGTAAAATGTTCAAAAATTCACGTTTAATTCAATGTGCTACTTGTGAAATGTATTAGCCATTTTTCTAAGTGAAAATTGTTTCAAAGTAAACCAGATTTTTTCCAGTCTGGTTATAGGAAAAATGTAAACAGAAATGAATGAGTCCCACTAAACGGACTGTACTTCTGTCCCACTCAACCTCATGTTCATTCTGGTCAAATTAAATATGCCATTTAGTAAATATGACTATTGATACTTTGCAGTCATGTGATATCTGGCGGGCAACAAACGCGGTTAGTGCATCCAATCGCACAACAACTATCTGGCATGTCGTGTACACCTCAAAACACTAACTTTTGTATATTAAAACTGGCAACGTCCTGGCAAGATCCTTGATTAGTTTACTGGTTTTCGTTGCTAGAGAATGACGTTCTTGCCCGCCAGCCAGTACAACTGACGTCACGTGCAAAGTATCAATGGGCCGGTCCTTCTTTCTCATACATTTCCAGTTGTCCTGGTCTCTATGATATTTTCTTCCCTATGATTTTTTTTCCGTCTTGTTGATTGGTCTAAGTTAACATCTCTCAGACCCTACGCTCCTCCTCCAGTCTCTTTCGTTTAACCTCTGTCTTCTCTTCCATCGTTATCCGTGAACTCTGCAGAGCTGCCACAATGTTTTGCCACAGAGTTGAATGGCTGAATGCGCCTTATTCCAGCATCTGGAAAGGGGTCATCCGTCTAGTCCGGCTGTCTTGTCTGTCTGGCTTCAGCAGCCACAACACACTCGAGATCAGCATTTTAAAAAAGGGTTCGAGAAAACCCTCCCCCCACCTCTCCATCCTTCCAACACTGCATCATTGAAGCATTATGAGTGTGGTCCTTTGTGAGTGTGCCGAATTCCCCTACTGGGAATACACACACACACACACAAACACACACACACTCACACGGAGTTGATAAAGCATTTGTAGCCTTGAGCGTTGAGCACAGAAAAGGGATTCTTCCATATGGATTACTCTGCCCAGAGCCTGTAACTCTCGATGGGACGTGACTTGTGGCCACTGGATGGAGAGGATGAGGCGAACAATGGGGATGAATGAGGTTTAGGCCTTGAGGAAAAAGGAATAGGGGGAAATTTAACTGTGGTGAAAACAAGCTCAATAGACTCTTTGTTTGTCTTCGTCTAATCCACTACTTTTTTCTAGTGCCACTTGACTTAATCAACCCGTTTCACTGCCTCACTGGTGTCTGTCATAGTCACAGTTTTGTAAGTGAGCCAGGATACTTGTGTGTGTGTGTGTTTGTGTGTGTGTGTTCGCTTTTGAAAGCCCTTACAGCCCATCTTGGACTATGTTACACTTCATCTCAGGTGAGGAATGTTTTCGGTTGGCTAAGACACATCCATCGGTAAACGTCTCACGTTTACACGGATGTGTGTGTGTGTGTGGGGTGGGGGGGTCATGGGTTTTCAACCGTTTTAACAATCATAAGTTCCAGTCTCCTCTGTATTTGTATTTGATTCTTTTATTTGATTTTTGACACACACACGCACACACACACACACACGCACACGCACATGCACACATATACAGGATTTCAACTGTGACAAGGCCTCAAGCTCACTTACTGCACGTCTTGTGTTTTCTAAATCTAAAATTGTGTTTAGATTTCAGTTATCAGTCAAGCATTCGACTCTACATGGGAAGTTCATCTCTTATCTACAGCAATTTTTCACTGGTATTCATTCTAATAGTCTTTATCACACTTTACAGAGAAATTGTCGGATCTCTTGTGGTTCTGAGGTATGTGAACGAGAGAAGGAGTTAGTTATGTTTTATCGCAGCCGTTTATAATGTCCCCACCTTTAATTTGTAATGTGTTTAAAGGGCTGTCTTTGAAAACAAGAAAACATTACATTCATAATGTGCATATCAAACTAAGATGTCCGTCAGATGAATACCTCTTAAAAACTTGAGGAATAACGTTTTATTCCTCCTGGCCATTTTGCATGCAGAAAAACAAAAATCTGAGATGGGAATATCATGAAAGGACATGATTTTCTTTTGGGAAGAACTCTCATAGTGTGGAAAAAGTCCACATTTGCGATTTCAATGAATAGATTTGGTGATGCTTTGCAGCAAGTATAATCTGCGTTGTGTTTTCTTTCTTTTGCAGATTTTCCATGCCAACACTGATCCATCTGAGGTGGTTTTGAACCGTGTTCCTCAGCCCGTTCTGGCCCGATTTGTTCGTATTCGACCACAGACGTGGAATAATGGCATTGCACTACGCTTTGAACTTTATGGTTGCCAGATTACAGGTGATTGTTTATACTCACATTGTTTCTTATCATTTTACCATAGAATGCAATGAGGTCTTTCGTCTGTTAGCACGGAAAAAAAATATTTGCTGAAAATGAAAAATATAACACCCTGTAAAGCCTGACACATGACACAATAAAAACATCTCTCTCTCTTTTTTTTTTTTTTTTTTACTGGAACAGTTTATTGAAGTTTTAGACAAAATATTAAAATAAGTTTGCATATTTTTTGTTTTTTTGTTGAGTATGATATTTGATATATCAGGCTTTTATGGCTTGTATATAGTGAGAATATGGAGCTCATACTTGAAGGAAAATCATCTCAGTTTTTATTCAGACGTCCAAACTGAGCAAAGATATGCAATTTGGTTCAGTTGCTGATGTTTATATGGACAAAACTATCTGATGAATTTTTTGAAAGCTTGTTATGTAAAGATCTTTATTACAGAATAGCAGACTACTTGTATAAAATGCATATAAAAATCAGCTGTAAATGCAACAAATGCAACAAATAATTAAGTTCAAATATGATGATTGAGACATGCACAAATAAACATTCCTTAAAAGGAAGATGTTCCTTCATCTTGAAATATTTCTAATAATATTAAAGTCATTCTTATATTTGTTTAAAAAAACTGTAAAGATTTCTCAGCAAAACGGCCTGAATGTGGACATTTTTGGAATTATTCTTAAAGGCCTTTTGCTTTCTAAAAAAGTATAAACTCTCAATCAGATGACACGAGTTATGTAGTAGATTGTGTCCTATAGGTTTTTCAGCAAAGTTTTGATCAGTTAGAGTCCTTAGAAATGTGTGTATCAAATATGAGACAATAGGCTTAATAAGGATAACTAACCTCAAATTTCCCGGTAAAACTGTAATAAGTGCGTTGTAAGACACTTTGGATAAAAGTGTCTAGTACATGCCCATTTCAACATTTCAAGGCTGAAGTCGGTGTGTACATCTCGTTCTCTTTTGTCTCAGATGCTCCATGTTCAGAGCTCCAGGGAATGCTGTCCGGGCTCCTCACTGACTCCCAGATCTCAGCGTCCTCAGTGAGGGACCTTCACTGGGCCCCTGGAGCGGCACGTCTGGTGGCCAGTAGATCAGGATGGTTTCCTGGCCCTGCCCAGCCTATAGCTGGAGAAGAATGGCTCCAGGTGGACCTCGGGACACCCAAGACGGTGAGAGGAGTGATAACCCAAGGAGCGCGTAGCGGTGAGGGAGGAACCAGCTCTGAGAACCGGGCTTTCGTACGGAAGTATCGCCTAGCACACAGCCTGAATGGGAAAGACTGGAACTTTGTAATGGATAGCAAGACTAGCATGTCAAAGGTATTTCATTTGTCTATAGCATAATATAAACATATGCAAAATATCATTATTGGAGTAATGATGTTGAAAATTCAGCATTGCATAACATTTTAAAATGTATTTAAACCAATTATTTTTAAATTGCAATAATGTTTCACTGACTGACCCCAAACTTTTGAACAGTAATGTAAGTGGCTTGTTGCTTTTGTAAGATGACCTTCTCGCTCTAAACATCTTCATTCTGTTTGACATATTCAGCTGATGGTTTGTTACTGGTCCAAGTTGGTTTACCAGTCCTTACAGTCTTGAGTAAAGGGATAGTTCGGTCAAACATGATATTAAACCCATGATTTACTCACCCTCAAGCCGTTCGAGATGCATATGTCAATCATTTTTCAGACAAACACATTTTCAGTTATTTTAGAAAATGTCTTAGATCTTTCAGTGGTTATAATGTGAAGTTATGGGGTCCACTCCTTCAAGTCCCAAAATGTGCATGTATCCTTCACAAAAGTAATCCATCCGGCTCCAGGGGGATAAACGAAGGCCTTCTGAGGGTAATCCGTGCGGTTTTGTCGTAAAAATATACATATTTAAAACTTTATAGACATTTTCTAAAATAACTGAAAATGTGTTCGTCTGAAAAAAGATTGACATATGCATCTCGAACGACCTGAGGGTGAGTAAATCATGGGTTAAATATCATTTTTGGCCGAACTATCCCTTTAAGATGGTCTACAAGGCCAAAAACCAAGTCCACTTGCTGGTAGTCCAGTCTATCAGTCATCTAGACCAACTTGACCAGCTAAAAACCTAGCAACCATTTTCTGGGATTTTCCAGTAGGGATTCAACCAAAATGTTTCCAACTAAATGCAGTCTCCTGTGATTGCTGTTTAGATGTCTAAATTCAGTAAGTGTGTGTGTAAGTAATCTCTTTTTTCCTCCCGTACGCAGCTTTTTGAGGGAAACACACACTATGACACCCCAGAGCTGAGACGTTTTGAGGAGCTGCCTGCACAGTTCATCCGCATCTATCCGGAGCGCTGGTCTCCGGCAGGGATCGGAATGAGAATGGAAGTCCTGGGCTGCAACCTGCCAGGTACAGTAGGTCACCGCCCTCTGATACACCACTGTTGTGAAATCATAATTTAAATTGCTCGTTGTTGATTGGACAGTGCCAGTTGTAGGGTGCAATTTATTCTCAGTGTCTACAACCGACACTGAGCTGTTTCCCAGAAACGCACTGTCAGCTGAAAGTTATTGCAGCCGGAACAATTTTTTTTCTTTTCATTTATGGTGTGGAGAAGTAAAAAAAAAAAAAAAAAAAGGTGATGTGAAGAGAAAATAGAAATATAGAAACCATGCTATTATCAATGTTGAAAACAGTTGTGCTGCTTTTGATGAATAGATATTTCAAAAGAGCAGCATTTATTTGAAACCTTGAAATCTTTTGTAACATTATAAATGTTTTTACTTTTGATCAATTTAATGCATCCTTGCAGAATAAAACTAAGAATTTGTTAAAAAAAAATAATTCTTTCTGACCTCAAACTTTAAAGTTAAAATTCTGTCTTTAATTACTTTAGACTTTTTTTTAGACTTTCGTTCATCTTCTGAACACAAATGAAGATCTTTTCCATTAAATCGGAGAGCTTTCTGTCACTCCATCGACAGTTTACGCAACTACCACTTTCAAGCCACAGAGAGGTAGTAAAGACATCATAAAAGTAATCCATGTGACTCCAGTGGTTTAACCTCAACTGTGTATTTATGTTATTATAATCATTTATTACGGATTGTATGTGTTTATCTGTCCAGACTTGCTAGAGCATCAACCTGCACGAATACACAGTTCCCATGTCTATGATATTATAGGCATGAAAGACACAGACAAACACACTCACGCAGCTCTGCTATAATCAGACAGCTACCCCCTGTGCCAATTATCCTCTATGTTGTATAATTTATCATAGAGCTTCTGGAGATACATCTGATTGAGAGAGAGAGTGTGTGTGTGTGTGTGTGCGTATGTATGTGTGTATGCAAATGTACAGTATGCTCTACTTTTAGGTGTGAAAACCAAATTTCAACTTCAGCATAGATTGATTGATCAGAATTGCAAATGTAGAAACTCTCACAATTACATAAATGTACTGTGGCAGTACTAAGGTTCAGTGAAGGTTATACGAAGGTGAAAAAATGAGTATATAAATGTAATTTTTTGGGTGAACTGTCCCTTTAAGAATCACAACCTTTCTCTCTAGATTCCTCTCTTTTGTTTTCTAACTTTGTTTTCTAATCAGTCTCTCTCTCTCTGTTCCCACCATTTGATCTTGCCTGTGTAAATGTTTTTCTTCTGGTCCTGCTCTCCTCACTTCTCCTCTTTCTGTTTCTCATCAGGGACCATGATACTCTCTTTCCCATGTACTCTCTCCCACACATACACACATTCACTCATATGTTATACATGTTTATCCCACAGAACAGCTGTTGTAGTGTATAGGCTATACCTACCCACACTGTTACTTAGTATGTATTTGAGAATAAACAACATCTCCCAGAAGTAATTCCTACAGTGTTCTTAGTGGTTGCTTTATTTTTTTATAAAATAGAATTTGAACTTTCTTTTTGTCATCATGCGTATCTGAGAATACTCAGTTCCTCAGGTTTTATGCGCTGTCAAACAATCAAACACACACACATATATATATATATATGATGTAATATATAACACACTGCATGAGTCTCTCTCAGGTGAATTATGGGGCCCTAAAGGCAGCTGTTTTATTTTCCCAGCATGCACTACTGCTCTTTACAGTCCTGCCAAACTCTGGTTATCAGGCTGAAATATGCAGACAAGCTTTATGCATAATTGAGGGTGTTTTATTTATTTATTTATATATCTATTCTTCATTATTGATTTATTATTTTTTTTGCTGAATCAGGTTCTTTGGAGAACGATTTGACAGCTTTCCTTAAGGATGGGTGAGAATTTGATGAAAGCAGAAATGACAGGACAAGAGTAGAGAGAGAGAGAGAAGAGAATGATGGGATATGAGCTGAGAAAGGGGGAGCAGAATGGAATGGATGGAAGACAGATTACAGCTATCAATAATATGCTTTCATTTCTTTGCCTTACTTCCATCACACTCAGACACACACACACACACACACACACACACACACACACACACACACACACACACACACACACACACACACACACACACACACACACACACACACACACACACACTGAAGGCAATGATCTTCCCGCTAGTCTTAATCACATTAAGGCAACTGCAGCCTGCGGTGAGGTGTACAGTTACACGTACGGTTTAAAGAGATAGATAACATATACAGCCATTTTGAAACAGCAATAACATTCACCCTAAGAAAAGTCCATGAAAATATGGCCCGACGTATGGTGTTAGTACGAAGACATTTTCTATATTGATTGATTTTGACAAGTGATTTTGATTTACATATTGCCTTGTGTTGTGTTCTGGGTTAAAGGGAATGTCTGTAAACTTACAGTGTTTAGTATAAGCAGAAAGAAAATGAATGAATGAATGGATGGATGAATGAATGGATGGATGGATCAATTAAAGAATTCGAGGGGTAATTTGTAGATCACAAAAATGTGCATGTTTTGTTAAAAAAGGCTAATAAATTTAGAATAGTTTACACATTTAACTAATGTGGCATTAAAGGACAAAAAATAAAACATGAAAATAGTTCATACACCAGTGTTGTTATTGTTAACTAAAATGCAAACTGTTGAAATTCATTTCGGTAATTGAAATAAAACTGAAAGTTGAAATAAAACTGTCTTTTAAAGGTAAGATTTTTAAGTTTTAAGTTTTTCACCTAATATTTATATATTTATTAGTATTATTTATTAGATAAAAAGCTTCAACTTAAAAAACTTAAAATAATAAAAAATAATTTAAGCTAAATAGAAATATACAAAAATGACAAAACTTAAAAAATAAAATTAAAATGAAAACTGAATTTTTTTTTTTTTTTTTTTTTTAGAAATACTATAATATTATATAACAAATACTAAAATAACACTGCCATGCACATCTTACTCTGTATGCAAAAATCATAGAATATTTGTATTTTTTTATTGACTCACACACAATCTTGGTTCAAACGTTTTAGTGAGTCCATCCCAAAGCTGCATACAAAGCAGATTTCAGAAGGATGCATAATTATGCTTCCTATCTTCTAGAACAGCCTTGTAGTGTGACGGTAGAAGTACAGCTCTTTGTGTGATGACGTTCCATGTATTTGTCTTGTATGTTGTGCTGACACAACTGTCACATCTCTGAAAGGTCAAGATCATTACACCGTGACACACAGCGACCTTTAAACCCTGACAGAACATCTTCGCGGCGCGGAGAGTGTTTGCACATCGTGTGTACGCGAGCGAGAGCACAGTCCCGCGCAGGTGATGCTATTTATCCATCACCCCTGTACTAATTGAATCAGAAGACAAAGAAAAACAAATGGATGCAGACTGCAGGTGTGGAGGCATATGAAAGAATGATGGAGGGAAAGAGGATGGCATAGAGAGGGAGGCAGTTAGCGATAGGGCAGAGGAAGTGGTATTAGCTGGCTAATTGCTTCAGAAAAGGCCATGGCATTACAGTGACAAATATCACCAGCTGTGGCTCACCTTTTATGAATTCAAAATATTAATGTATGCACCGATTCGCTTCCTCTGCAGATACTACTGTGTGAGTGACCGCTCAGTTCATATACTAGATGGACTTCTGCTCTTATTTAAGTCTAAAGCCTTTTCGTTTAGTGCAGTTTATTTGTTTCCAAGGCAGGTTTCAAGACTAATTTCTACCCCCTAAAAAGCTTGTTTTACTGCAAGAAAGAATAATCACAACTGACATATCATGAACACACGTGTTTGTTTGTGTACTTGTACAACTATCTTTGTGAGGACCAGTTTAAGTTTTCGACCATTGGAGTGAGGACAAAAAGAGTAAAATGAGGACATTTTGGAAAGTCCTCACTTTCTGAGAGCCCTTTAAAGGCCTGTTTGAGGGTCAAGACTTGGTTTTAGGGATAAGGTTATAATGAGGTTAAGGGTCAGTATAGGGTAAGGGTTCGGGTTAGGCACTTAGTTGTGATGGGTAAGGTTACGGTAAGCGGCTAGAGATTGCATTGTGTCAATGAATGTCCTCATAAAGATAGGTGTGTGTGTGTGTGTGTGTGTGTGTGTGTGTGTGTGTGTGTGTGTGTGTGTGTGTGTGTGTGTGTGTGTGTGTGTGTGTGTGTGTGTGTGTGTGTGTGGTGAAAACGCACCTTTAAAAGTTATTTTGGTGCCTGTATATTTTTCGGTTCATAGCACTTTTTTGAACAGCTAAAAATTGCTGATAATTATTATTATTATTATATTTTTTTTAGCATAATGGATTGGAGGTCCTATATATTAGTATGTATACATGTGTTGTTTTCATTCAACACCCCATGGTTTGTCTGGTTTTTCTCCCTACAGCAACGCTATCCATCAGTCTGATGTCATCATTTAAGACAGATGTAAAGACCTGCAGGCGATACAAGGACCAAATTATAGTTTTTTGCACAGTATTGCATACTGTGCACATAGTTTATGTTCCCCTCTGCGCTGGCATAAATTCAGAGTTTAGAGCTTTATGATTTAATTTATGAATATCTGACTCATGGCTGGCTGCATAATTGAAATGAAAGGGAATCTCATTTGAAATGGAAAGAAAAAGAGATTTGTTTGAATGGAAATGCATTCTGTTCTGGGTTAGGATTGTTAATTATGTGTTTCCATCCACAGAAACCTCCACACCAGCTGTAGAGACATCCAAACCAACTCAACCTTCCTCTGTAGGAACCACCACAACACAGAAACCCAGTCCAGGTTAGTCGTTTTTTTAACTCTCAATACATGACTCAAGCACAAATACATTTCATAAACACCATAAACCTCCAGAAATCATCCACGTTTTGGTTGTTGTTGGATATTATGTAAAATGGGAGCAGGGAAAGTAAGGCACAGAAACTGTATTTTCCATGATAAATGTTGCTTTAGTAAAGTTTGTGTGATCGCTGTGTACATGGTACAATATAGAATATATCACAACACTTACACCACTTTTTTATTCAATACATATCCCTTTCCCTTTAACATAAGTAACACTATCATGATTTTCAGTGGATTGTTTGGCAGAATTGTTGTCATTTCTTTATTTTTGAACAGCTGAAGTCAAAGGTCAGAGCTCAGTTTTGCTTAAAGTGCCTTTAGCCGTCCAATGTTTTGCCAGGGTTGATGAATATTAATGCGAATGTATTGATGTATTCTTTTCAGTTACCAGTGCTGCCCTGCCATCTCACAAAGGACTGTGTGATTTTGAGCAAGGATTGTGTGGTTGGACCCTTGACCCGGATTCTGACCTCAGCTGGGCGCTACACAGCTCCAGCAAAAGCACCGCCTTGGGTCAAAGTCAAGATCTCTCCATGGGCTCAAACAGTGAGTATTACACACGCACACTCACACACGCACACACACACACACTGTGTGCACAAATACACACACATTTGCATTCATAGAGAGGTTGTCATGCCTGTAGGCTCTTGTCTGTTTTTATGCTTGGAAACGCATTACATTTACACAACAAACTGTTTTTTTTTTTTTTTTTTTTTTACATTATATTATTTTACATTACATTAAGTTACATTATATTTTAATATGGGACAGTTAACAGTTTAGCGTAATTATACAAAAATATATTTAAATAAATTATAATTGATCATTTTTGTTTCTTTATTATATTTTAAGATATTATTTTTTATAATATTTATACTGATATATATATATTTGAAATATTAAAAATACATTATAATTTTATAATATAAAATATTAATTTACATTTACATTTACTTTTACATTTACATTAATCATATATATATATATATATATATATATATATATATATATATATATATATATATATATATATATATATATGAGTAATTAAATAAATAATATATTATATATAAATTATAAATCTCAATTATATAATATTTTATTATTATATAATAATAAACCCTAACCCTAACCCTAACCCTGTTTTTATAATATTTTATAAAGATATTTCTAATTTTTTAATTTTATCATACATAGTTTTAATTAACTTTATTTTACTATTTTGAAATTTTCTTCACGATTCTTAACTAGTTTTTACAAGCTTTACTGCCATGCTCAACCAGCTTTTCTATAACAGATCATGCTGGCAAAGTTTAGGCAATGAACATCTTGGCTTGCACTAAACCAGTACCAACCAGCATAAACCAGCCTGGATCCGCATAGAAATTGATGCCAGTGTAAACTCACAATTTTGCCCCTTTTTCTGTGTAATAAGACTTCATTCTGATTCCAAATCAGTTTCCTATTAACGTTTTTATGCCTCACCCCAAAGACAAGCACTTGGACTGTTCCCAGAACAGCCTTTTCCCTGTCTATCCCCCAGCATGTGCTCTCGTAAACTCCTGTGACCTCATTCCCTCTGTACACGGCGGTCTGCTTTCCACATGTCAGACACTGGCATGGGATCTAGAAGAGGAAAACAGGATAAATGCTCGGCATGCTTTCTCTCTTCCTTTCTCCCTCCCGAACACTGTCACACTCCCTTTATTTCTATCCCATGACACATCGCAATTAGAAGCGTACACCAGGAGCAAAGAATGACAGTGAAGACAGAAATAATCTTGGAGTGCTGAAACAATCACTTTTTGATTGAGAGCAGATTACTACATGTTTGTCAAAAAGAAAGCAAAAATGACCATATTTACTGTCTTAATACACCTTTATGGTCTTGTCAGGAACGATTGTGAAAGAAAGAAATGATGAAATGCAAAACTTTGCTTTTGACGTTTGTCTCAGCCTCTCTTTTTTTCAAATCTGGCTTCATTCCACATTTTTTTATTCTTTTCTTCATCAGTATTTTGTTTCATTCTGGAATACATCAGCTTACGGAAGTAAAATGGGTTACCATTTCATGTTGCCTTTAGTAAAGCAATATGCCACCCGAGGGCATGCGTTACAGTGATTTCACCATGTTTTAGTCAGGTGTTGACATGGTAAAATCACTGTAATGCTGGGTCTCTCTCGAGTGACATATTGCTTTTATAAAAAGGCAGCAACAGCAATATGTCGGGGACACAAATGTTCACTAAATAATTGCATTAATTATTAACAGTAAACAATAAATAATTATTTCGCCTAACTATAGGCTGTCTAAGGTTGCCAAAGATTAATATAGAATTTATTTGATGTGAGGTCACTGGTTTGCATATGTTGGCTGTTTTACAACAGCTTCAAATGTGGCTCATTCTGTCAAGATTTTAGAGCTGAAACAATTAGTTTCATAAGTTTGCATTCATGTTATTGATTTGAAAATATTTTCAATTATACACCACCGTTCAAAAGTTTTCTATTTTAATACAGTATATTAAAAATATATATTAATGAAAATCATTCCTGTGATGGCAAAGCTGAATTTTCATCCTTCAGTGTCACACTATCCTTCAGAAATCATTCTAATATGCTGATTTGCTGCTCAAGAAACATTTTTTATTATTATCAATATAAAGAACAGTTGTGCTGCTTAATATTTTTGTGGACAAAAGAACATAATTTACTCTACTTTTGATCAATTTTGATTAATGCAATGCATCCTTGTTGAATAAAAGTATTAATTTCTTTAAAAAAAAAGAAATTACTTAATATCATTATAGTATATATAATATAATATAATATAATATAATATAATATAATATAATATAATATAATATAATATCATATAATATAATATAATATAATATAATTTAATATAATATACAGTAATATAATATAATATATGTGTAGACATTGCTAAGCAATACTGTTTTAATCATTCATTTAATTTCCAAAACATTAAAGAAGAAGCATTGCAATATCCCAGAACTCCTTTCTTGAAGTTCAACAACCCCTTATATCAGTCTCTTTCAGCTGTTGTGTGGCAAAGTGTTAAATCCGAGTATCTTTATTTGACTTCAGAGGCGCAGATTTTCGTGGAAAAACTGCATTTCCAACCATGTATTCCAGTCCTTCACCTGCCTTCCAGGCGGATTTTTGCATAGACTTCCATGTACTTAGAGCCTCTTTCAAGAGATCATTATTCGTTTCCCCTTATATATAGTACTTATGATCAAAAAGGGGATTTTTTTTTCCACATCAATAAAAGATATTCACTATTCCCCCCTTCACATCTCCTCATATATGCATTCCCAGTGATATTAAGGGGATTGTTATCCTAAACCTATTTTAAATTCATTGCCTTGGAAAATTTTAAATGCTCTCTCTGAAAGACTTAACAAGGCGTGCCGACAGCTGCAAGGTGTTACAGCCGTTTTTTGACAGTTCTCAAAATGTTTAAGACTCCAATAGGTCACATGTCTCCTCCTCGTTCAATCGGATCACTCAGAGAGATGGGGGCCGCCACCACATGAGCTGTCTTTTGACCTTGAAACGTCTGGAAAGATTATTCACGAATATATAGAGAGATAAAAGAGTGTGCACCTGTCTCGCCGCTCTTTCTTCACCGTAGGGGTCATGCCTTGCTCCCACTTAACGCTCTTTCACTCCCGGCTTAGCAAACAGACACCTCCCGCCACCTAAAATGCCTACAGTAGAGCCCAGTGGGCTACCGTCGCTCACGAAAGACACTAATACTAATGACGAGGCGCTTGACTTTTCCCACAGCGACACACTTGACTTTTCCGTATAATCACACAGCGTGATGTTTAGGCGAATCATGTTGCTCGAAAACACAGTTTGGGTTCAGGAAGTGTTTGATAGGTTAGACCCAAAGTGACATAATCCAGACTGTTAAAATGTCATGTGTTTAAAGGACATCTTGCCCAGTAGGGAATAAACAAGATTACATGCCACTAACCAAAAGGCTTCAAGGTTCTGTCACTTGTTAAAAACTAGTCAAATTAAACCCTTTAAGACAAGTAATTTCCTCTCGGGCAGTTCATTTCAGTCATGCATCCTCTTTGAATGGGGAAACATCAAATTCTCCAAAGCTGTTCACCAAGCTTACGATTAAATTTAATATTTGAATATATTTGCATTGACAACAACTGTATCGTAAATGCAGTTTCTTATGCTCAAATAGCGTTAAAGAATCTTATTTTTCAGGCTGGAGTGCAATGGCAGTACTAAGCGCGTCTAAGTCTCAGAACATTGACTGTTTCTATAGATCTTTTTCACAGCAGCGCCATCTTCATTTTTAATGGGAATGAAAGCGAGGCTGTGAGGGATAGATATACATCTCTTCAGTGGGATATTTAATTGTTCTGCTGACGAAACACTGCAAAAATAGGCTATTCCAAGAAATTTCAGTGGACAAAATACTCTAGCGGATGTCATTGAAAACACAGCCTCGCTTTCATACCTGTCCATGGCGCTGCTCTGAATAAGGTCTGTAGCAGAACTAGCATCTAACGACAGCTGCAGTGATGTGATGACTTTACTAATCGCCGATTGGCTCTTTTATTTAGGAGGCGGGACTAATTCCGGCATATTGCGTATTGCACTTTCTCTCATTCATAGTAATATGACTGCACAGTCTTCATGTATATAAAGTCTTTGATGCTGACATAGACTGTATGACACACTATATTACGTTTGTTCTTTCATAGGTTTGGGAAACTACCTTTACATTGAGGCCAGTCCTGAGACCCAGGGCCAGAAAGCCAGACTGTTCAGTCCCAGTGTGGATCCTGACACCGGACCTCTCTGTCTGATCTTCTCCTATCAGCTGGAGGATCAGGCAACACTCAGGGTCTTGCTGCAGAACAAACACCAAGAGGAAACACTCCTCTGGTCCCTCCGTGGAGACCAGGAGCCCATCTGGAAAGAAGGACGGACCATCATACCTCGATCTCCAAATGAATTTCAGGTAAGCAGAATTAGACATGATAAAAAGTTGAATATCTTTTAAACTGTGATGTTTGGAAAACAGAGCTCTGTCATTACAGCTCTCGGAGAGATTGGCATGGTAATGGATATGGCAATGTTAGTTAATTTGGTCTTGGTGGAATAGATCTGCTACGCCTTTGCTGCTTCTGCAGAGCAAGAATAGAGACTTGCTACCTCCGTGGCAGATCTATACAGGTGGAGCTGGGGAAGGTGGAGGGTTTAGGGTTTCTGGAGGGCACTGTAGACTGCTAAAGGCAAACAATGCCAAGTATTTGAATATTGAGCAGAAAGCTCATTGGCTGCTGATGCCACAACAACCAATCAGCTGCACCATGTAGATAATTATGTGATCGCAAATTGATTTAAGGACCTATCAGCCTGCGCCATCTAGAGTTTCATGACAGAACTTTGTATTTGGTAAATCTTTTCAAAAAGGACATTTAGGCTGTAAAATTAGGGCTGTCAAGTTAGCATGCAAAAATATTAGATTAATGATGTTTAAAAGGAGTATTGTTAAATTTGGTCTTGTTTTCTCAAGACAGTCTTGTTTTCTTTATTGTAAACAAACTTATAACTTCTGTTGATTTAACAAAGAAAATCTGGTTTTGGTCTTGAGAAAACAAAATAATTATTATAATGGTGGTGTTCAAAATTTGAGATTTAATTGAAGATTCTCACACATTTCACCAAAAGAAAGGTGTATTTTTCTCTATTAACCCAAAAGTCTTTTTGTTTTAAGCCTATTTAAAGATAAATTAGTTAAATTGTGGAGTATTTATACATCATAGTCATATTTGTTGTACTACTTTGTACTTAACATAAACAAGCAATTTATGACAGTGTATTTTTTTTTGTACTATAATACAAATCACATGGGATTATAATGGAAATTCAAACAATTAAAAAGGATAATGAAGTAATGTCACAATGCAAAAATTCACAGTCCCAAAACATAATTTCTTATTTTCTTTCTTTTGATTGTGGGGTAAAAGGTAATATTTTAGTGAAATTCACCCCAAAACGTGATTAATTACTTAAATCTATTGCCCAAGTGATTACTTGTTTGAAGATTAGACGCCGTTTAATCGTAAACATTTGTTTGTTTAGTCTTGGTACCCTGACAGATATCATGGTGACATTTTCTGTTTTCTATGTGCTCATATTTCATCACACAGGTGGTAATCGAAGGATTTTTTGAGGGTGCCAAAGGCCACATTTGGATTGATAATATCCACATGAGTGTGAACACACCGCTGGAGGAGTGTACTCGTAAGTCTGCACCTTTCATTTTTTTTCTTCCATCATTAGTTTTATCCTTTATACTTTTGTTGTCATTTATAGCGGCAACTTAAGCCAACGGCGTGCATTATCTCTACCAGATGTTTCTCCCTGCCACGCTCTTTCTGGTTTCCTGTGAAGTCACCTTTATCTCTTCATTACAGATGGCACATATTCCACCATTTTCTCCATAATTCGTTTAGATTCTGAAGACACTCGCTCCATAAACCTCTCCTTTTAATGTGTTCAAACCTAGCCATCACAGCCACTATCTCAAAGAGCTTCTCAAAATAGAATTTATTAACATGAAAAGAGGACACACAAAAAAAAATAGTGCGCTTCATTGTTTGCCATCAAAAGCAAAATGTAGAATCAAATCTAGGCCACAAATGCCCCTGGGCTCCGATGCTAATCTTTGTTTCATTATTTCCTTCGCGCTTCTCCTTCCATGTTTGTAAACAGAGCTTTTCAACGGAATTAGTTGATAGCCAGAGCTTTTTGAGGACGGATCTTGCACAGAAGCTTTGTGGTTTATGGTCTTAAGGATATCAGAATGTGACCATGTGCTCGTCGCTACTCCGATTCCTGGTCCATAACTAGAAACTCTTGATTTAGTCATTTTTGGCTCGCAGCGTTGCCGCTTGGCTCGCTCTGAGGCTACGGGACTTGGTGGTTTATTTCGAATCCAAAAATTGGAAGCCTCCAGAGCTCGTGTTCCACCATGCGCCTGTTGTGATTCTTCCCATGGCATGCTGGGAGAATTCTTATCGACCCGTCCAGTTGGACTTGCAGTTCCCGCCAAAAAGAGATCCCCGAGCCGCTGGCCCTCACGATAGTTCCTCGTGTTTTTCTAATTGTTTTCATCTCAAGAATTCAAGCAATCTCCTCTCTTTCTCCGTGTTCGCTCTTCAAAACAAAACCTTCACAACATGAAAACAACTTAAAACTTGAAAACACGCTCCTCTGCCAACAAATTGAGAATCAAAATGCCTTATCTGATCACTGCATGAGGATGGGACAGAGAATTTAGCTGAAGAAAAAATGCTTTTAAGGAAAAGCATTTGGATTCAGCACCTGTGTGAATCTCAAAACTTGTCAAGAACACGTCCAGTTCATATTTCATCCCAAAAATCAAGGACTGTGAAGATTTTTTTTGCATATTTGCATTATTTTCATGACCTCATGGAATATTTGTGCTTTTAAATATTCATTACCAACACAGCAGGACTACTTAAAGGAGAACTCCGGTCAATTTTAACATTGAGCTCATTTTTTTGTAAATTTGGAGTGCTGTCAGTACAGAGATCAACGACAAAAATCGGTGTTGCCTACACCGTGTTATCCTCTTTTTAAAATTTGCACCCTGTTGACTTCAATGGGGCAAGTTTTAAACCTGCTTTTAGCCTCTTAACATCCTTGATGTGTCATTACAAGTGTCCAGCCATGTTGAGTGATTCCTTCAGAGTGAACACGGGTGAATCTGACTGCAGTAGATGTGAAAGATATGAATAAAAATGATGTTAATTCAGCCAGCGCACATACCTGTATTTTCTTCCTGTTTTCGGTCGAAGTCCACAGTAGTCGATTGTCGAGTTCACGCGCGTGATCATAGGTAACTAAACCTATGCGCGTGAACTCGACAATCGATTACTGTGGACTTCAACCGAAAACAGTCCCAATACGGCAATTGGGAATAATAAACAATAGATAATGATGGTAATAATTACATGATAGAAAGTATTATTATTAATCGAGAATAATTTAATTTGTGAAAACACAAAAGTAAACATCTGGACACATTAAAGTAATGAAAAAATGAATACGCTGAATTATCATGAAAATAATGCTGCAATCCACAAAATCATAATGGTACTGTATATTTCTTTTGATTTGAGGATGAAATATTTCCTGAAAAGTCTTTTGATATCCTCTGTGTCCTCATTTGATTTCCTCTGTGGCCTCAGATGTGGGTTATTCATAATTTTATGAAGTTCAGTGCATGTTTTCAGAGTCATCAGCCTCTGATACAGTAAGGCAGGGATGTACCCCGCCGTTAACCTTACATTACATATTAACATTTTACTTTATTTGTCTTTCTCTCTTTCTCTGTCTCTCCCCATCCTTCTCTCCCTCATCCAGAGCCTTTTCCCGTGTTCCCTCCGGACATGACCGGTGAGTTTAAACTCTCTGCCTCGGGTGTGAATGTTTGCACTTCCTGCTCTCTGCCCTGCTCAGCAGTTATTGTTAACAGGAAAGATATAGGGTTTGTTTTACTTCCTAGCATGTGGTATTTATGCAGTGAGTTGAGGAACCTGGGGTTGGGTCGGTTATTTGAGGTGACCAATCCGTTTCTGATATATTTTTTATTACCTGTTAAGGTCCCAATTGGGAAAGATGTCCAAACGTGGACTGTCAGGCTGCTGAGCCCTTGAGGCTCATGGCAGAGACCCGTTGTGCCACAATGTGACACGATTTGACATTCAAGGAAAAATTCCCCAGAAATCATTGACATTTTACCCTCATGTCGTTTCAAAACCTACTTTCTTGCATTAAATATTTCAGTCATTATTCGCCGAACATTGTCCCCTTTCTCATATAGCTCTCAAATCTCATTCAGGTTGTGCCAAAATTGTAACGTTTGATGCCATTGACTCAGTACATGGCCTATTCGTATCAGTCCTAACGTGATGGGAATCCTGTCAGTCTATTTTGGAACCATCTTTCTCCCTTCAGCCTGTTAAGCAGCTATACTAACACTTGTGCAATTTTACAGTTATGAAAAACCTGGGAAACATTTCATGGTTGAATCACTTTTAAAGAAATTGATACTATATTCAAAGTCTGTAGGAAATAAAGAAAGGGCAACTTCCTTTGAGACTCATTGGATGCCAAATGTCACTAACGAAAACCGTTTCTTATGGGATGCGAGGTGCTCTTAAATGTGGTCTGTTTAAATCTTAGTTTCGTATGTGAATGCATGTGCATTTGTGTTTTATTGGAGACATTTGAACTCTAAAGTGCAGATTTATTTATCTAGATTTGTTTTAGAATGGTTGATCCTGCGTTGACTTCATTTAGACCTTTTTTTCCATTAGCAGAGCTAAATAACTGCACACAATTGTACATGGACAGTTAAAAATAACTTTGGTTACACTTTATTTTAAGGTGTCATTGTTACATTGTAATTATATATTTAACTACTGAGTAATATTAAGTAACTACATGTACATACTATTGGGTTAGGGTTAGGATTAGGATTTGGTTGAGGGTTAGTTGCATGTAATTATGCATAATTTACTGTTATTACTATGGTAAGTACATGTAACATGTAACAAGGACACTGTAAAATAAAGTGTTACCATAACTTTTTATAGAACTGTTGAATAAAAGCAATATCATAGTCACAATCACCTGCATGCTGTAGTATTTTTTTTTTTGCTACTGTGCTTAATCGTTTATCTGGAGCGCATTAAAGGGATAGTTCACCCAAAAAAATTTGTCACTCACCCTCAAGTTGTTCCAAACCTGTATGAGTTTCTTTTTCAGTTGAACACAAAATAAGATATTTTAAAGAATTTTGGTAATTAAACAGTTGATGGTAGCCATTGACTTCCATAGTATAGGAAGTCAACTGGTTATCATCATTCTTTAAAATATCATCTTTTGTGTTCAACACAAGAAAGAAACTCATACAGGTTTGGTGAAAACAAAATAATGACAACATTTTCATTTTTAGGTGAACTAACGAGATGGTCCTCACTGCAGAACACGAAATCCAGGGGGAGGAGTTGGATCCAGATCCAACTCCTCCCACCTTACATATACCTAAACCTACCCATCTCCACCCCCTAATCTCTAAACCCACCCCTAAACCTACCAATCTCCACCCCTTAGATCTGGATCCAACTCCGTCCTCTGGATCTCGTGTACTGCAGTGAGGTGCTACTGGAACTACCCCTTAAATTAGTACCCGACATAGAAAATCAAATCATTTCATTCCTAATGAAAAATCCTCATCCGTAATCACAAACGACTAGAAAAGTCATGGGAATTGTTGGAAAGGTGTGGGATCCCAATATTTGTCAGTGAATATGGACATATAGACGTGAATTTTTCTTCTTCAAATGACTGCAGTCCAACAGTGGACAGTTTGATGGTTTTTATATTTGGAGCTCTATTTCGTTTTTATTTTTGGTTTTAAAAATCCTTGCATTGGCAAGAATACCTAAACAAGCTACCAGCATATTAGCACCTCCACTTCCTTTTGTGAAATGAGTGTCAATAAAAGACACAGGCAGCCAAGTCGCTCTCTCTAATGAGTGTCTCAGTCATGCTCCGTGGCTGAATATAGCATAACAAGATGTCTGCCTGTGCCGGGTTCTGCTCAGATGGCAGCATTGCATCAGAGACTCAGGGAATGTCTTGGAGTCCCTGGAGAACGTTTTTTTTTTTCATTCTTTTCTCAAATGTTCGCATCTCACACTGTGCTTACTAATCCATGAGATAGACAAAGCAGAGCTGACAAGACCCTCTGCTTCCACTTGTTGTGTGATCATAATGTTGTGCTATTTTGGTTTCTTTCGTCAAGATGTACGGTTGTTTTTATTTTCAGCGTCAGAAATTGGTCAAAGCTTTTTTAAATTTAAACTCAACATGCGGCGTTTCACGTCAACTTTAAATTCTGCTTTTTAGAGGAGTTGAGTATTCAGTAGCATTGTGGTTTGTACAAGTTTTACACTAGATGGTTAAATGGTTGTAATTTAACTTACAAGTTGAATGTGTGTAGATGAATTCATACATCTAGCAATTATTAATAATTTTCTCATGATATTGTAACTTTTTTAGTTTATTAACTAATGTTTTCTATTATTAATTTATTTAACTTTTTATTTATTTATTTATTTATTTATTTGTGTGTGTGTGCATTCATAATTTCAGTAGTTCAATTATTGATAATCAAATTTCATCAAATAAATAATTACAACATTTTTACCTACTAAAATTGTAAATATCAAAGTGGTGTCAAAGCTGCAGGTTCACATGTTCAGCCTCTCTGAATTTAATCACTAATAATACAAATTTAATTGAAATGCCAGAATTTCTTTTTTGTGTGTGTGTGATTGACGTACGTTTGATGGTTAGAAACATAAATGCATGTCTTTATAATAATTTTAAACAAAATTGGAGCAAAATCAAAAAGATTAAATCTGATTCCACAGAATCAGTCTTGTATGCGGTCACATCGAGTCTCTCTCAATCTCAGTTGCAATCCATTTATGATATAGTGATGCATCACAATATGTTGACGAAGTTGCCGATGCCCAGCCCTATTTACAAACTCCTGCTATAGTCAAGTATCTGTCAGCGTTCTGCAATAGCCAGAAGACGAACTGAGGGAGAACAGAATGCATGTGCCTCTGCTTGGCAAAACAGCCTCTTGTTTGAATGCAGCCCCAATGTACCCCTAAGACATGACGGTTTAGAGAACTACCAGCAGTATCTGCCCTTTGAGTAGTCCTGGAGAGCCGCTTGTCCCAAATCCAGCATGCAAAAAATATGATTTATAGTATGGCATCCCCACTCCCCAGCACTAGAGCCTGGCGGTCTTTATTTGCAACATGCTTGGACTCTGACTCAGGTGCCTATTTGAAAGCACGTTACATAACAGCACTGCATTCACACCCATTGTTTCACTGTACACGGTGCTATGCAACCCAACTTAGATCCCTCAATAACTGTTCCTCTACTGGAAAGCGATCATTTCATGTTGATTTCGAACAGTGAAACATGGAGCATGAAGCTTCTACCCTACACGATCGTATGCCAAAACAGTCAATACAGCATCTTTCAGTAGTGTGTTTGCATTTGAACCTAGCAGTAGTGTGGCGTGTTTCACAGTTTGTATATCTCTCCACCAGGGGGAGCCCTACCTGGCAAGAGTGAGCCAACAATAGATACGCTGTCAGTACCGCCCGTTTTGCCCAACTGGTATTACATAATGGCTGGTGGAGGAGCCATCTTGTTCCTGATTATTGTCATTGTCATGGCCGTTAGCTGTCGCCATCTTACGGCCAGGAGGAATCAACCCACAATGGCCTACTACAGCCCCCACAGTGTACATCACCCAAACGGCGGCGTGCACAGGTCTGGGGTGACACCCAAATTGACTGTATGGGTTGAGAAGGGCGATGGGAATTCCTACTGGTGAGAGACCTGGACTAAAGGTTTAGAGGTTTGCCTGCAAATGCTGACTTCATGAGGGAAGTCCTTGATGAAGCAGATCTCGGACTGAAGAGTTGGAGGAGAATGCTTAAAGAACGCTCCCAGATGCTCGGATTCGGATGCATCCAGATGAACCCAACACTTCGATTTTTCTGTTTCCTCATTCTCTTCGTGTTCTTTTCTTCCTTGGATACTAACGACCCTGTCTTACTGGTGTGATCAGCTTGTTTACCACATCTAGCCAGCTCATACTCATCTGGAGGGACCTTCTCCAGGAGTGAATCTGTATCCAGCCTCATGATGGATGCCGAGCCAAGAGGACGTGTTATCCAATGACCTTAATCACTGATCCTGGACTGACTTTGATCCAGTGTGCTGTACTTATGTTAAATCAATGTGGTCAGAACATTGGGGAGTTAAGAGCTGTTGTGGACATGCTGTCTGACACAATGTTTGCACTTTGACTAGTCCCTGAGATTGATCACGAGCACCTCTTTACCTTATTATAGCAGAACAAGGGAACAGACCTTTGGTGAAAGAGAGAACACAAAGCGTTCAGATAAATTAAAGCATACAGGAGGGAGCTCCAATACTGAGAATGTGCTTCTTAGCACTTTTTGAATACAACGCAAGCATGATTTAATTAGTAATAAGGGAAGGTGAAGTATTGCATAAAAGGTTTCTGCATGTAAACAACTTGAGTTAAGACTAAAAAAATGGAGAGCCCACCTAAGCTGTCATGATGAACATTGCCTTTAAAGTCAACATGAAATCAAAACTGAGTTTCTTAATCCATGTTCTTGGTCTTATTGTGAGTGATTGAGCAGTGCGCATTATTTCAACAAGAAAAATGTTTGTGTAATGAGTTTCCTTTTCCGCTGACGTCGCTGAGATTGTGCCAATTATTGGTAAACCTTATTGGTAACCTGTTTTAGGCTGCTTTTGTAGGTAATGCAGCCTTTCTAAAACCTTAACACAGTAGATTAATGCCGGTTATCAATAACATAATAAAGACTGCTTTAAACAATGAAAGATTTAAAAAAGTAGGTTCTGCTCCACAATCCACTGAAGGCCTTTTCCAATCAATTCTTGATGAATACAATTTCTTCCCGTTTTACAGTTTTTCTCATTTTAATTGGAAATGCATCATTATAGAAGTAAAACGGATTGTGGATGTTCTTTCATGTTGACTTTAAACATTTCATTAGGCATGGTTTCATATCAATGATGTGCTAAACTTAAATGAATTGATGGCGCCACCTTTGAGTTAAGAGAAGGGGGATTGTGTAAGGGAGTCTTCATGTTTTGTGTTCATTTCTGTGTTCTCTGTGGCAGTATCTAGGTTATTCCTTTGTATCTCACATTTCTCACATTTTTCCCAAAAGATCCCTCAAAACTGCGTTGGCGTGTGTTATTCTGAGCAAACGCTTGCTGGTGTGGAGGCTCCAAAAACAAGTCCCATAAACAAAGACAGCTGTTTCCTTTCTCCGTTTCCATGCGATGAGGAAGCACTGAGCGCTGGGCTGGGAGAAAACTTTGTGCAGATATCAACACCTGGTAGCAATTTTGGTTCACTGAAGCATCATGAAGCTTCGAGAATGATTAGCAGTGAATGGTGTCCAAGACTGCCATGTGCTTTTTCATAGCCATGTTGAATCACTTATTGAATTGAGTTGTCATTCGGTTTTATAGGTTAAATTAATCAGTTCTGGTGAGCATCACAAACAAACTGTGGACGTACCATTTGATTACCATGTGTATTTGCCATAGTATTGAAATGGTACTCCATGGTATTACCATATTACAAATGTCCAAAGCAGTAACTATGTAATATTTTTTTTTAGGTCACCCCAAAATGAAAAGTCACTGTCATGTTATTTCAGACTTATGAGCTTCTTTTTTTCTGTGAAACACAAAATTGAAAACGTTCACGCTGCTCCTTTATGTGAAAATTACACACACAAAAACTCGGCATATAATCATAAAAGTAGTTTGTATGACTGGAAGTCTTCTGAAGCCATACGATGGCTTCACATGAGCAAAAATAATGCAATTATTTGCTATACAAGTTTGACAACAATAACAGCAAACGACAATGGTTTTCGAATGTTATTATCAGAATTTTTATGTTATTTTTTGACAGCGTTTATTTTATTGAGAAACACAGTGTTGACATTTTTCATCTACATTTGTCTTTCACATTTGAAAGAAAGTCGTAAACGTTTGGAAAGACATGAGGGTGAGTGAATGATGACAGAATTTTCATTTTCACGTGAACTATACCTTTAAGAACATTCAGCAGATCTAATATCAGGGGTCAAAGTATTTCAGTATAGGACATATAGAGCTGTTCAAAATGGAAATAAAAAGATAAATCCTCCATGCTCCTCAGGGCCTTTTTAATGCCATTTCGTGAGGTGGTAAGAGATGTTTTGGCACCGTCAAGCAATGTGCTTTTAAAGCAGCCACTTTATCGCTCTTTTCTTCCCTAAACTGTGTCCCCAACTTCTTTCTTCACTCTTAATATTTTTTAATTAGTTAATGGACCAGATAGCATTTATTAAAGCTGCTATAGGCGTTCCGGCCCCCGCCCTGTGCCTCTCGTCGATTCGGGAAACCACATTAATGAGTGCGAGCGTTCTCTTGAGAACACCGTCCACATGTCACCCAGCGAGGCGTCATGCCAAACAGCCATTCTTCTCTGGCTCTTAAATGCATCACGTATACTGAACCGAGAAGCTTCTAATTAAGCAGAACAGTCTTTCTCAAAAAGCGGAGGATTGCGGTTGATGCTCACACCCCTGCAAATGTGTCCTCGGGTTCGAATGACTCACTCTACTTTTAGACACGGGCATCTCAGGGGTTGTCGAGCAGTCAACAGCGTTCTCCTCCTCGGACGTGGGGAGTTGGGCAGAATAGATCGCTCACAATGGATCCAGTCGGGCTACCGCCTTCACATCCGTGGAGTGCGAGCTCTCACATTGATTTCTTTGCTTTTAGACACAGCAGGCTCTGACTGGGACATTTTTGGAACAAAGCAACGCTGATCCATAAAGCCATTTGAAAGTTATGGGCCTTTTATTGCACCGCAAAGCTTACTTAGGTGGTGGTGGTGATGCTTCTGATACAGACTATGAATTTAATCATGATGAGGATGAGGATGATGATGATAATGCACTTTGCTTTATGAAAGTACCTTCTAACTGTGGTCAGCCTATACCTCAACTTTGAAATTAGTAAATTGTTTAAAAATGCGAATGTGAACAAAATATTTTTGCTTGATGGATTTGTGTCTTGAAAACCTGCTTTTAAAATGTGACAATAAAATCTTATTTTTCTAATCGTCACTTCTTTTTATATCCATTTATATCAGTGCAGTAATAGACATTGACCTATTTTTGTTGCTATATTTGTGTGTGCCCTTAATGTGCAAATGCTGGTGGTGTGCTTCAATTAGTAATTTATGTAGGTCACATGATGTTATTTTCTGGACTCTGTAATTATGTTACAAATCTTTCGTACCTTTAATAATTTATTGCTTTGCCTCAAGTCTCAAAATATACCACGTCAATCCAAGACTCACGACTCTAGTGCGCAAGTTTGTGAAAGCGAACGTGAATTGTGTAAATTAGTAAGTAAATTAGCAGGTTTGTTGAAGTCAGTTACTGTAAATCTGAATTCTGAATAATCAAATGTTGTTATAATTATGGCACAGATATTTGAAGAATGCACGCCAAGTATGTAGTACGTAAACATGTGCATGAGTTGTGCAATGAGTTAGCGTCTGCATACTTGCATAGAGTATGTTTCTGGCCCAACATTTATAGCTAGTTTGCAAATTAATAATAAGTAATATTCCTTTGAGTACAAAACACATTATATAATTTTGTATATTTCAATACAATGTCTTCTATCCACAGTTAAAAAGCCAACCGTTGGAAATGGGCGTCTCTTTAACGGGAAGGACCACATAAATGCAGGTTAGTTCCCACGATACATACATTACAATATACTGCTTCCTGGCAGGTTTCAAAGAGCAGGAACCAGAAGTGATGAGAATCTGTTGGGGTTTTTTTTCTCTCAAGGTTTTAAGATTATAAAGCCAAAACAAATACAGATGGTTTGGACACATTTAAAGTGAACATGAAATCAAAATCCACCCTAATTATTGCTTCAATAATGCATGTTTTTGTGGGGTTTATTGTGAATGATCTGTCAGTATGTGTTATTTTGAATATTTTAAAAAATATTTGTTTCAATTCTCAATCTTTTTTTCCTCTTCAGAATCCTTTAAAAAAATTTTTTAGACATCACATTATGTAGTTAATTGGGTTTTTTAAAGCCACTTCCCATTCCGTCATTTTTCAGCACACACTGTGGAACTCCACAGTGATTTTGTGCATATGGTTGTATGGGTAGAGCTGACATGTTTGTGTGGGTATGTACGTGTTTGTTCACACTCATATCACCCTCACCCCGCATTTCTGCACAAAAACAAAAAACGTCTCCGGTTATCAGACTTTCCGCCCTCCTCCTTCCTGCTATCGCACAGTTGGAATCCATAAAACTCATAAAGATGTCTTTGTTTTGGCTCTTAAATAAATAAATAAAAAGACAAGGATGAGTTAATTACCCAACCGAAATCTGTTCATCCTTACAGAGTGTCAACCCCCTCCGTCTGTCTTTCTTTCACTCTCCCTGACTTCCTTTATCGATGTATTCCATCTTTTTCTCATTTTCCCTTCTACTCTAATACAACGTAATGAAGTCTGTGTTTAGCTTACGGTCTACACAAGCTGTCAGTCACCTCGGAACCCATTTGTTGGAACTAAAAGGGCAAAGGGAAATTTGCTTTAACAGAATGCAACAGATATCAGTCAATGTGCAAAAGCGGCTCAGCTGGTGTGAGTTTTGGCATCGGCTCGCTGTCAAAAGCAGCCTAATTAAGCCGAATGCAACCGCTAGCAAGCGCAGGGTGCCACAAAAGAGTTTTCGGCTTAGTTTTGTCAGCTGAAAACAGCCATGCCGACACCGTTCCCCCTCAGACCAGACCATTAGTTTGTTATACTGTATGTGTCATCCTCCATAGGATAATATGCAGGAAAACAAGCACAAACTTCTGTTTAGCCTCCAAAGGCTGCAATGTTGAACAAAACATGCTATTGATGTAATACCACTGATTTCTATATTAATTTACCAAGGTATATGCAATACCATGGTATGCTTTGAAGTACTTTGGAGTACCATGGTATTTACTCAAATAGTTGAGAGAAAGAATACTGTAGTACTACCACGAAAGCATGGTAATACCATTCGGTATTTTAAACATATGCCATGCTTGTTCTGTGGTATAATATATGAAAATATCATGTTTTGCAACAAAAAAAAATCATCATATATAAATTTGAGTTCCATGGTTTTACCATCTTATGCCATTTCTTTACCATGGTACTATGACAGTGTGCAATCTGACACCCTATATCTTAGGGGGAGATGAAACTCTTTTAAAGAACATGGTAATGCCATGGTACTTTTTTACTTACAAAAGTGGTTTTCGGACATGGTACTACTGTGATATTTTTGACATGTGCTATGGTAGTACCATGGTATTCTTAAAACCATATAAAAACCATGGTACATGAATTTCACTCCTTTTTTGTAAGGGTACCATCTGATAGCATCACTATTTTTAGGGGGAGATGACACTCCTTTAACGTAAACCATCGTATAACCATGGTATCATGTTCAGAAACAAAAGTTTATGTGCATGATTTTGTTATAAACATCCTCTCAATGTGTTCTCCCTTCCTCATGTTGTTGTAGGTTTCCAGTTTCCAGAGTGGAGCACAGCCGAAACGCCATCAGAGCCTCCCGTGACACGTGTGGTCGATAAGGACAACGCATGGCTGTACTCCCTGGACCCCATTCTCCTGACCATCATCGTCATGAGCTCTCTGGGTGTTCTCCTAGGTGCCGTGTGCGCCGGTCTCCTCCTTTACTGCACCTGCTCGTATGGCGGCTTGACGTCACGCTCGTCCACCACCTTGGAGAACTACAACTTTGAGCTGTACGACGGGATTAAGCACAAAGTGAAGCTCAACCAACAGCGCTGCTGCTCTGAGGCTTGAGGAGAGCAGATGGGGAGATATCAAGTATCCTAAAATGACCTCAAAGTAACCCAATTTGACTCTTTGAAGAGACGAGCCTCATCTCTTTGTATTCCTGGAATGCATGTCCATCTCAGCTGGAGAGCTCCTAGACTGAACTTCTCCTGGAGCTTATTTTCCAAGCAGTGCTTACTCAGCTCTAACCCTGCTGCCAAGGACTTCTTCGTCTTTCACTGGATTACATAAAAAATAGAGCATTTGGTGCCACAAGAGTGATACCCCTTTCCATGGCTCAGCCTCAAAATAAATGTTGATACATATCAATGTTCTGCTATTCCAAAAAGATGAGAGTATATCAGCTTAGATTTCTAAGAGGTCTAGTTTTTAAAATGGGAGACCTGAGGCTGGACTTTCAAGCCACAAACTTCTGTCCTCCATCATTCCCAAAAGTAAATTTTGTGGCCTAGGATGTGGTGCATTGTTTTTAAAGGCTTTGATGGATTGGTTTAATGTTGCTTTATTGTTTTTTCGTACAGAGAAGTTCAGTAGCCCAGGGTGATTATAAGTCATCATTATTGTGTGTTTACAACCCATTGCTTTCGGCCCTCCATTTTGTTTCTCTTGTCAATCTGACAGTTTGGAAATGGAAAAGTAAGACAGATTAAGGAGCGAATGGTTCGTAGATTTAGTTTTAGGCACTGTGTGTTTGGTGAATTGTGTTCTGGAAAAAAAATCACCACACTTGTTTGAAACGACTAAGGATTTTGTCAGTGCAACCTATGGATTGCTGTAACTGGGAGACAAAGACTGCCAAGCTAATGTGTGAGCTTTGAGCTAGCAAACAGGCATTAAATAATGTGAAACAATGGTTGAAAGGCGGACACTTAAGGGATGGGTTTGAAATACAATTTCTCTCATTTTTACTCTGGGCCTTCAAGAATGCTACAGTTATTGGCTCAGAGATGTTCAGGTCCACTGTTTTCAAAAATAGACTAAAATCTACACTGGTTTGCTGTGCCAGTCATGTACAGTATATCTTGGCTCTTGGGTCAAACAGATATTTTTTACACATTTAAATAGAGTTAAAGTAGTTTAGATTTGGATCAATTTGAAGCAAAAAAAAAAAAAAGTGTATACATAAATATTTAATATATTTTTTTCAAATCCTTTTTGAGTGGCCAAGATGAGTCTTACTAAGCCTGTCAGTGGTGAAAAACATGAATTAAGCTAAATACTTATTAAGCAGTTATTCTTTTAGGTTATTCTCAGACCGGTTAGGACCTAACACAGAGCCTTGAGGAACACCAATACGTACTAAAAATGTACATCATACAGCACTTTCCTTTGTTTCATTCTCAATTGAATTTTATCCCTCTTTTACTCTGTTTTATGTTTCCATGCTAAGGCTTTATGTTAACAGGAGACAGGTTTGGTTGTAAATCTGCTCCCCTGTGGTTTTCAAAGACTGGGAAAAGGTGGAACACAGATGTCGTAAATCTTTACCTACTTGCTCAGATGGGATTCTTCACCCTCTAAAACTAATTGTTGGAGTTGGTGAAAGTAAATGCACCCAAAGCACATTATTACACCTCTGCAGAATAAGACACGTTATGAGAGTTTGTGATATGGAGTTTTGAGACACTGATAGGCGAGCCTAGGTGTTTCTACTGAACCCTGCTTGATCCATGTACTCCTTATCTTCTTGAAGACTCTTGCTACTGGACCCCTGGACTTTTGCAAGTGCCTTGGAGCTAGTCTGTTCCAGCCTCGGCCCTGGACCTGAAAAAGACTGCTTTGGAGCTTTTGTCTGTCTTAAACACTCGAAATACTTGAGAATCACAGCACTGGGTATAATTCCAGTCTCTCTTTGGACACTTTGTACAGAAATTGTGCTTTTTATGATGATGATTATTGTTATTATGATTATTTAATAAAGGATGGTTAACATAGTGGGTTGATGTGCTGTTGAATACTCCAAGGTGGATCCAAGAGGGACATTCCAAGATGACTGAGTTTGGTGTTTTACAGTGCGTCTTGAGTTTCTAGGTTACAAGAGCAAGGGATAATGGGATTGCTAAATGATTAGAAGAGACATTACTCAACACACATGCAATTGATGCTACAAATACCAGACCATAACGTACCTTCACTGACAACAAAAGAAGTTCACCAATAGAACCTTTGACTCCAATAAACATCATCAACACATTAAATCCCAAATACACACAAACTCCCTCACTCATTCTCTCTTTCCAGCTATGTCTGCCACAGTTTCTCTCATCTCCCCATGGGCTCCCATTAGCACGGACCTTCAGTCGCCTTCATTTAGGGGCTCACAACATCAAAGCTTTGAAGTGCCTTGCTGTTCCACCCCCTAAAGTTCCCTTCATCCCTCCACCTCATCCAACCACCCAGTTGCATCCATTTAACTATTTCTCAGCTTCCTCTCTGCTCCATAGTGTGCCTGCCTTTGCCTTTCCCACTGTGGCTGTTTTACTGACTAATGATGTGTGCAGTAAGATCTAGTAAGGTCAATCAAATCAGCCGACATCCCAAGAAAATCAAAGACATTATTATGGCAGAAAAATAAAATATTGAATAGGTCTTAACAAATCATCATCAAATATAAACCTATAACTGCCCTACAGTCCACAGCCGTCCATTTTACAATCATTTTTTTTCTTCAGTGTCATAAGAACCATGTCAAAACAGCATGTAAAGTAAAAGAATGGTTAAAATACTTGTACAATTCTTTCATCTTAAACAACTAAAATTACACTAAATTAATGTTTAATTCACAGTTGCAGTAGAAATGTAGGACATAAACTTTTGCAGAGCCCAAGAAAAAAGGGGTCGCCAGTATGAACATATGGACATCATCAGACTCTATGGTTCAAATACTGTACAGTCAAGCTTTGACGATGTAGATCTTGAGGAAAATCATTTACCCTTCTCACGCTTCATACTAAAGAAATACATTTTAAAACAACATTTTAAAGAAATAAATCAATGTTTTTCTTGACTGGAATAGTAATTTCCAAATATTTCAAAATGTTCTATTGGCTGATTCTTGATTAATGAAGTTCTGTCTATTAACTCAACACAAGGCATCTGGATGTGTGGCTTTGATCGGCAGGCTAGACTGAGCGATGGAGAACCAGGAAATTGCTCTGAGGAGCCCGGCCGTCGGGCTCCGCCTTTCCACCCAAATTATTCTAAACTTTTGTTTCGTAAATGTTGTTTTTCCTCCCTGTCAGATTGAAATCTAATTCTCCACTGGGGCCTTGCTGGTGAAGATCAGAGAGCTTTCCCTCTTTCTCAGTAAGCCGGACTTTCCATCAAAGCTCAGCCTTGCACGCTTGAAGCTTATAGGTGATCAGCTTTTGAAGGGGCTGCACTAAGAAATACAAAGAGCGCGGGGCTAATTCATCTCTAGAGAGAAGAACCTGACAAATGATGGAGAACTAGAGGCACGCAACTGTACTCCTCCATTCCCAGATGCTTTTTGAATCTAATGTCAGTTCTGATGTAAAGGGTTTTGGGCATCTGAACGTCTCTTTTGAGGAAGAGCTTTTTCATGTTGCAGATTCTTCATTTACTTTAAGTATTTTAGCAGATGCTGTTTCTTAGCTAGGTCACTTACAAGACCTCCTCAGCTCCGCTAAACCTGGTTTTGCACACCAGAACAGATACAGAAAAATGTAAGATCAATAGTTCATGGTTTCTATTTTTTTTTTTTCTTTTTTTACTGCATATTGTGCCATTGAGAGTCAATAACAACACAACATGCTCTACTGGTATTTTTCACACCAACACATATTTCTCTGAGCTGTCCTTGTACATCCAACGGACTGAACTGTTTCCAAGTATCTGAGGTCTTGGGAAAAAATATCTAAATGTGCAAAATTCATTAGAGTCCATGACCTTCTTCAACTCTCATTGGAAGCATTAGGTGAATCAATAGCTTGATATGATTTTGCCAAATCAATAGGGTTTTAGGGGTAGTTAATGGTTAGGTATAAATTTAATGGGATTTTTTTGACAAGCTGAGAAAATAATTACAATAAAAAAAATCAAGATGGTGGACAAAACGAGAAAAAAAATGTTGATTAGAAATGGACATAAAAATGTATGCAATAAAAGTATTCATAAAATAGTTAAAATAGTTAAATAATTAAAAACAATATTTTACCCCAAAATAATGTGTGCTAATAATATTTAGATTCTTTTTAATTATGATTTTTTTTGTATGTCTGTATACTATGCATATTTTGACAAGCTCAGAAAATAATAATAATAATAATAAAAAAATCCAAGATAGTGGACAATACAAGAAAAATGCTAATTACTTAAAATCCATGCAATAAAAAGTATTCATAAAATAGCTTTAAATAATTAAAAAACAGAATATTGTACCACAAATGTATGTGTGCTATATATACAGTATATTGTCACAGTTATGTTCAGTATATTTAAGTTTTCATGGACTTTTAGTTTGTAATCACTAGTATCCTGTTTTCCTTTGTACATTTTCCTGCCACCCCTTGATTATTATGGTTTCAGTCATTGTGAGTTGGTTGGTTTCAGCTGTGTTTGATTAATTACCTTGTTTCGTCAGTCTATTTTAGTTGTATCCTTGCCTGCACTCATTGTCTGGTCACTAATGTTTAGTGTGTGTTGATCCTGGCTGTTTTATATATATAATTTTTTTTTATGTGTGCTATACATATTTTGACAAGCTCAGAAAATAATATTTGAAAAAAAATTAAGATGGTGGACAAAACAAGAGAAATGTTGACCTTATATATTCATGTAATACTGAAATGTTTCCATAAAATAGCTTTAATTTAATTAAAAAAAAAAAAAAATGTATCAGTGCTATGTATAATTATTATTTTTATGGTTATTTTTTTTTAATTATGTGTGCAATGAATCTTTTTGATTATTATAATTTATTTATTATTATTTTAGCCACACTTTACAACGTGAGGTTTCATTTGTTAACATTAGTAAACTACATTAGTTGACATGAACAGTGGAAAATACTTTTAAAGCATTTATTAATCTTAATTTCTACATTTATTAATACATAACAAAAAAAACAACAACAAAAAAATAACATTAGTTCAAAGTATTGTCAAACAAAACAGAGGCTACCTCGACCCTCCCTCCTCCTCTTCCCGTCCACTCCCCCTCCCTTCCGTGCTTCCTGAAACAGGCTTTTCCCATGTAAATTCGGGACTTTGCACGTTCCTTCTCCTTTTCCCTCTTCTTTGCTATTTGTTCATCAGAACGTCATCTCTTTGGTCGTGTGTCAGCCATATCAAAATTCAAAAGAATATAACATTAGTCGTTGTCGTTGTCTAGGACATCTCTCCTCTAGCTAACTTCCCTCTTCATGCTTCTCTCTCCTCCACTCCCCACACACCCCCCTTCATGAGCACGCACAGTAACCCCCAAATCATTCTTGTCGGTTATTGGCTGGAACACTGTTTGTTATGTTTCGTGGTCCAGGCTGGGCCAGTTTGTTTTTGTTGCCGTTTGTGGAGCCTGGGCTGTCTACAGAGACCACGTTTTTTTACAGTGGGACAAGCCAATAACCAAGGGACAGGCAGCTAGCGGATAGTGAGGAGATGTTTGCTGTATGTGACGAAAAATGTTTTGGCGTAAAAAAACGCGTGACAACGCTTAGAACGCCTTTAAAAAGGTACCTCCATTAAGCACAAAACACCATCTTTATTTACCAATACATTGCAGATGAAGGCCTATATTGTCTGTCAAATAGTATAGATTCATTTTCCACATCCCTCTCCCTGTCTCAAGCTCTGGTCGGGCCTTTGGCTCACACAGCAGATTGTGGGACGTCCTCCCAGAGAAGCAGCTCTCCAGCAGTTCTTATCTGGGTCAGTCGAGGGGTAAGCGGGATCTGTGTTTCCACTGGAGCTGGTGACAGCAGCAGTCACTGCTTCAGACCTCCTGCTCTCCTGTATCTTCAGTATCTGCTGCGCAGGAAATCAGCTCTGGATGGAGATAAGCAGAAGAACTGGATTAGAGAATTGGCTAGTCAATGAAAACTAAATGAGGTCAAAATTTATTGTGGATTGAAAATAATCTTGGGAAAGGAAGTTCAAATGCTGAAAATCATGTCAAATTGTCTGTATTTTAAAAAGTACCAAAAACATGGTGCTATTGTAGCACCATATGGTGCGTTTCTCTTTGCTATAAAATGTATGTGCTTTTCAACTTTTTTGAAGTGAAATGAAAATAAGAACATGAAAATGCTGTGTTTTATAAAGAATATTTATACTTCCTCCGGCTAAGCATTTTAATCATGGCTGTAAATAGAATGGCCATTGTTAAAGTTAAAGTGAACTCATCATACTGTGCTTCACAATAGCTGTAGCTATACATAGTTTCACTTGCTCTGCAGACTCTTTAAATACAGTAGTAGACTGGAACAGATGTTAGAAGAATTACATGAAAATGTGTTACAGCTTTGAATGATGTGTCAACTGAAAAAAGTAAGACTCAAGAGTCTCAGGAGTGACTGTTCTGCTCAGCTGTTTGGACATTTAGTGTTGTTTCACCGTCACCAGAAGGTGTCACTTAAACACATTTATTAGCAAACACTCATTCAAACGGAGTCTCTGACCAATTTATTAGGTACACCTGTTCAACTGCTTGTCAACACAAGTATCTCATCACTAATCAGCCAATGGCAGCAGCTAAATGCATTTAGACATGATCAAGAAGATCTGCTGAAGTTCAAACTGAGCATCAGAATGGGGAATAAATGTGATTTATGTGACTTTGAATGGTTGAACGTTGATTTTGATGGTTGTTGGTCCCAGACAGGCTGGTCTGAGTAACTGCTGATCTACTGGGATTTTCAGTTCTGTGGATGAAAATGACTTGTTGATGTCAGAGGAGAATGTCCAGACTGGTTAGAGTTGATTGAAAGACAAACAGTAACTCAAGTAACCATTCTTTACAACCAAGTTCTGCAGAAGAGCATCTCTAAATGAACAACACATCGAACCTTGAAGCAAATGGGCTACATCAGCAGAACACACACACCGATGCCACTCCTGTCAGCTGAGAACAGGAAACTGAGGCTACAATTCATACGGGCTCAACAAAACTAGACAATAGAAGATTGGGGAAAACAATGCTTGGTCTGATGAGTCTTGATTTCTGCTGCAACATTCAGATTGTAGGGTCAGAGTTTGGTGTAAACGGCACTAAAGCATGGATCCATCATGTCTTGTATCAGTGGTTCAGGCTGCTGGTGGTGTAAAGGTGTGTTGGATTTCTCTTGACACACTTTGGGCCTCTAAGAACCGATTGAGCATCGTATAAACGCCACAGCCGAGTATTGTTGCTGACCATGTCCATCCCTTTATGAGCCTTTATGATCTTCTGATGGCTTCTTCCAGCAGGATAACACGCCATGTCCCAACACTCAAATAATCTCAAACTGGTTTCTTGAACATAATGAGTTCACTAAACTCAAATGGCCTCCACAGTCACCAGATCTCAATTAAATGTGGTGGAGAGATTCACATCATGGATGTGCAGACAACAAATCTGCAGCAACTGTGGGATGTCATGTCAATATGGAGCAAAATCTCTGAGGAATGTTTCCAGTCCTTGTTGAATCTCTGCCATGAAGAATTAAGGCAGTTCTGAAGGCAAAATGGAGTCTAACCTGGTACTAGCGAGGTGTTGTGTGTGTGTGCGTGTGCGTGTGCGTGTGCGTGTGTACCGTTCTTCCAATAGAAACACGCAGTGCTACTTCCTTGTCGTTTCACTCAGCAGACTCTTGTTTCATGCAAACGCATGCGTCTTAGTTATTGATTATCCTGAATATGACCACAGATGACATCAGTATATAGCCTATTACTATTGAAATTATTGTTGTTGCTAGGTCGTTTTTGCTAAATGTGGGAAATAATATTAATGAATAAGCTTTTGACTGGCAGTGCATGTTTGTGAAGTCAAGGAAGTTCCCTTTATGGAGGTCCATCATCATGTGGACTGAATGAAAATGCAGGTAGTGAAAATACTGTGGGCTCTGCAGATAGTGGATTGAAGTGTGGGAAGTTGTGAGATGGAAATCTCCGGATGAGCTCAGGGAGATTTGAATTTTCCGAGTCTGCCTGCTGCCTATGAATCAAGACCATACGATAAAGGCTTTTGTTAAGTAACAAAGAATGTTTCCACAGCAAAATAAGTGAGATAAAGACAAAAGATATCTGTTGAATGAAGGAAATCTAGAACAGTAGCCTATAATGAACAACAACAACAAAAAAGAAAATTGAAGAAAATCCTTTATGCCTCACAGGACAAAAGCTATAATAAAATCTGCAGTGGAAGAGATTTTCTTATATTCATCAATATAGTAAAATTAAAACTCTGCTCTCCCTAAAAACCTTATCTTTCAGAAGATAAGCAAATCGCACATGTGCAATTCCTTTCTGCACAACCCACAGACACACACCCTGAGCCAGGAATACACACAACGGCCATCTACAACAATAAACAGCAGAATCCGCACACAAATACTCTCAATATCCGCTCTTTATTTTGGGAAAGGCGTTGTCATGTGTCATATGTTGGATCCCATGGGTACTCAAACATCTGTTGGAAAAAATTGGGCTAGCAAACTTCCTCTTTCTCTCCTACTCATATATCTGTGATGCTATATTGAACAAGGCATTATAATTCATATACTGAAATGAAATTTTACAAGCAAAAGACTACCCAGAGGAAGATGCCCTGAGTATGCATATTTCTCAAGTTCTCATTTATGAGTAAACGAAAGCTCAGTTTGAGCTTCTGCAAGAACCAATGAGGTTCATTCTCGTGTTACGCATCACGTTTGGGCGTCTGCAAGAAGCAGTAAGGTTTGTTCTCGCACGTCAAGCAGGTTCGGTTGAATGGTTTATGTTTGCTGTTCAATGATTTTATGTAAATAAAAGCCTAAATTAAATCTGTTCATCATATAAAGCGATCGAGTCTCTTCAGAAAATTTTGACTAAACCGCTCAATTCATATGGATTAGTTTTATGATCTCTTTATGAGCTTTTTGAAGTATCAATGTGGTAGTTGCGTAGCTGTCAATGGAGGGACAGAAAGCTCTCAGATTTCATTAAAAATATCTTCATTTCTTTCGAAGATGAACGACTGAAAGTCTTTCAGGCATGAGGGTGAGTAAATCATTGCATAACTTTAATTTTATTATCCCATAATTTACATATAGCCATTTAATGTTTGTTTTTTTATCTTTAGTCAATTTAATAGTTTTTGTTTTATTTTAAAAATAATATTTAATATTTAAAAAAATATTAAAATGTAAAGGTTTTCAAATTAAGTTTAATTTTGACAATAAGTGCAAATCCAGGACCAGCAGTTGCTTTCATCTGCGAAACACACAATGCTTGCAACTTTCCATAATTTCCATATTTCCATAATGAGTTAAACGAGAAAAAGAATTGAGACAAAAACTGAATTTAGAAAGCAACAGGCTCAAGTTTGATTCGACTTTAAATAGAAAGCAAATGGAGACGTTCAGTTGGTCTCATTTTGGAGAAAATAGTTGCAATATCAAAAAGATTGTGATTTGACCCTCTTTCCTCTGGATGGGCATGTGGCTTCAGTCTGCCATTCAGATATGAGATACCGCCATTATTTTAGCTGCTAACAAGGATCTTGCTGAATCAAAACGAATAAGCGGGCGGCTGATCATAGACCCCATCATCTGACAAAGTGGCGAGCCAAAAGTATCTCCGGGAGAACATGACAGAAAGCAGAATGTTTCAGGGTGGCAGAAACACGCCTCAGATCTGGTTAAAGCAGTCTTGGTGGCAGTTGTCATGGAAACAGAGGTGGGCGGCAGGGCTGTCACAGTCCCATTAGTCGAGGTGATGAGTGTATGGCACGTGGGCAGCTCCGAATGTTGCACTGCAATGATAAGGCATCATATACTGTATGATATGTCATATTAGCATTTCATAAAGGTTTCGTGCAAGACCTAGAAGTACAACATCAAATTGTCTTTGCATTTGTTGTCCGATACACCATTGAGGGGAAAAAAATGCATCAGAGGGATGGTATTCGGAAAGGAATTTGAAATGAAATAAAAAAATTGTAATGTAGGAGGCTGGAAAAACTGAAAAGTGGGAGGAGCAACAAAAAGACAAAAGCAGAAAAAACAATGGAGAAAAACTACAAATACAATGAGAGCAAAGAGAGACTTTTGACATTTCATGCTTTTCAGATTATTTGCATAAAAAGAATAGCCCAGAAATCTCATATGTGCCTCCTCAAGAGATCTCAACAATATCTCAAACTGTGCTCAGATTCGCCAAGACACCAAAATCTCCAATAAAAGTAATTTAATATTCTCAAACATTTCTCATTAAGTTCTCACAAATGATCTGAGCTATGCTATCTACATTAATTTCAGAATTATGATTTATAATACAATGATTTATAAGCACTACCATTGAAATGTTTGTGGTCAGGAAGATTTCTAATAGTTTTATTCAGCAAGGATGTATTAAATTAATCAACAGTGACGGCATTTATACTGTTACAAAATATTTATATTACAAATCAATTTTCTATTTATTATAGATATATATAGATTATAGATTATATTATTATATTTATGGTATGGAATATAACAATGCATTATTTATAAAATGCATTGTGGTTTTCACTAAAATGTTAACTATTTTCAAGACTGATAATAATAATAATATTAATAATAAATGTTTCTTGTGCAGCAAATCTGCACATTAGATTGATTTCTGAAGGATCATGTGACACTAAAGACTGGAGTAATGATGCTGAAAATTCATCTCTGCATCACAGGATTAAATTATATTTAAACATATATTCAAAAGAAAACAGTTATTCTAAATTGTAATAATATTTTACAATATTACTGCTTTCACTGTATCAAATAAATGCTTCCTTGGCTGAGCATGAACGAGTTCTTTTAAAAACAATAATATCTTACTGACCTGTAGTTGTAAATAATCATAATTTTATATTCTCATAAAGAATGTATGACAATCCGAGTCTTTACTTACTGTAAATACAAAACTAAGTCTCCTGAGATATAAAAGAGCAACTTCTGAGCCAAAAAACAAAAAACTTCCCGAGGGGGTGATTTGAAGAAGATGGTCTCATATGAGGTAATAAAGTTACGATTTATGGTTTAGTTATGAGTTTACGATCCAAAAATCACATTCTTGTGATCAGTAGATACACCATGACAAATGGCATGTACTGAATGTTTTGACATTGACTAATGAATATGCCTTAATGTTGCACATAAACGTACAACAACAACCAGACCAATGGCAAATGAACGGCACAGCCATGATCAAAATCCTTCTATAGCTCTCGAACGATCAGTAAAAACTCAAGCCCAGCTGTGCGTCTATCATGAGACGTCAAGTCTGACTTCTATTTTCACCACTCCAAACGTCTCTTCACAGATCTGGCTGGAGCCCAGTGGACGATCACATTACCTTCATGTCACAGCACACAGCTATGATGGATGGCTGTTGTTGGTACTGTAACGCTCATGCACATTATTCACCAGCACTGCTCCTCCACACACAGATTGTCTTTCTCATATGGGGCCACCACAGAGCAGGAGTGGAGATGGAGAGGTCTCTGAGACAGACAGAGTTTCTCATGACGGTCCAAAGGCATGACTTGTTTTGGGAGATCTATATAGTTCATGAGGGTATAGGGGTGGCATGGTTCAATAGTTGCGGGTAAAGGTTGGATGTCTGCTTCATGAGATCAGGGGTTCCCAAGCTTTTCTGTCAGCTGAGCTCTTATGATATAGATCATTTACTTGAAGAATTCCCTTGAGACTGCAACTAATATTCCAATCTTTCTATACATACACTCTCAGAAAAAAAGGTACAAAAGCTGTCACTGGGACAGAACCCTTCAAAAGGGTTCTAATATGTACCATTTAGGTACTAATATGTACACGTTTGGTACTAATATGTACACGTTTGGTACTACAGTTTTTCTCGATTGCTTAAACACTATAACCAGGCTTTTGAACTAAAATTTCAAAACCATAACGCCATTTATCAAAAAGCACACCCATTTCACTAAACTATAAACACTATTCCCTGTTTTGACACATGAGTCAGATTTGTTGAACTGTCACTGCAAAACTCTACACACAAATCCCTTCATTTCTCATTGCTTAGACCATGTTGTCATTTAGAAAGCACTAGCATTCAAAATTGTTCACTCAAGTCAGCACAGCTTCAGCTCAGTTAGCACACAATTACCCAAGTGGAAACACTAAGAGTCAAAATTGAACACACATCAATCAGAACCTTCAATAGATATATAAAAGGGCCCAAATCAGTTTATTGTGTTTTGGAACAATGGATCCAGAAAGACATGAAGGAAGAGGGATAAGAATGAGGAGGAGGAAGGGCAAGGACAAGAAGACAAGCAGTCTCAGATGAAATTCAAGCCACTCTAGTTGCCCATGTCTTTATCAATGGTATGACTATGAGGGAGGCTGGGCTACGAGTAAGGCCAAATTTGAGTCGCTTTACCGTCGCCTCGAGAACCTTCAGGGAGGTGTGGTGACAAACAAAATTCCATCACTGAATAAGAGACAAACATTTCCAATAGTCTTTGATGAGGTGTATTTTCTTGCAAGAAAAGGCCAGCAGTCGTACAGTCAGACAGTGTGGCTGCAGAGTGTGACAGTGAAGGGAGGGCTTCCTTTCTCCTTTATAGTCTTGACTCCCAGAATGTTATCTTTCTAGGTATTTCAACCATATGTGGAACATTCTTAGACGTGTCCATCATATTGTATCCTTGAGTGGAGGCCCTCCTGTTACGTCCCAACACTCTTTACCATTCCAATACGATTCGAATTCCATATTAGAATATGGTTTGTGTGTGCTCTTTTACTGTCATATGTTGGTCACACACATCTTACTGTAAGTAAATATAAAGAAAAATTTAGAGGAGAGAGTAAAAAAAAAAAGTAAAAAAAAAGAGTAAAACAGAAAAAAAAAAAAAGTTTTTGTGTGTGTGTTTTCTGTGTATGAATAAAAATGTGCCAATGTATCCACTGGTTGTGTCTTTTGTGTTCATCATGTGAAAAGGTTTGTGAGGGGGGGAACCACAAGCAACATAACTTACCAGTTTTGGAAATGTTGTTTTGAATTTATTGCACCAGTGTCTTAGACTATGTTGTAGTGTGTGTGATTTTGAGGGCTTGTTTGTCCTGTCTGAGGGCAAAGTTTGGTTTTTCAGCAAGAGTGAATGGTTTTGAGTGTAGAGCTTCATTTTGACCTGAAAATAGGATGTTTGGGGAATTGGGTGAGACGTTATGGATTTGTGTTTATAGTTTTTAGAATACGAGGCATAGTGTCAAGAAATGTGTTTAAAGGGATAGTTCACCCAAAAATGAAAATTCTGTCAGTAATTACTCACCCTCATGTTGTTCCAACCCCGTAAGACCTTCTGCGCGTCTGTGTTGCACGTCACCACGTAGGCTCACTATTGGCCGACGCTGGTCATGTGTGATACGTGGTGACGTGCAACACAGACGCGCTACGCTTAAACACTACGTGAAAAGACCCGAGGCCCAGAGAGAAGGAAATGAAAAGTGGAATAAAGTCGTTATTTTTGTTTGTTTTTGCGCACAAAAAGTATTCTCGTCGCTTTATAAACTTAAGATTGAGCCACTGGAGTCACTTGGACTATATTAACGATGTCTTTAATATATTTTCTGGGCCAGCAAGTTTCAGTCCCTTAGAAGCCTATGGAGGAGTGATCCAGCTCTCAGATTTAATCAAAAATATCTTAATTTGTGTTCCGAAGATGAACGAAGGTCTTACGGGGTTGGAACAACATGAGGGTGAGTAATTACTGACAGAATTTTCATTTTTGGGTGAACTATCCCTTTAAGCAATCGAGAAAAACTGTAATATGTACACGTTTGGTACCAATATGTATTACTTAAATGCACTCTTTAGGTACAAAGGTGTACCGCCACAGTGACAGCTTTTGTACCTTTTTTTCCTCTTTATATGAGAGTGTAGAATGAATAAAAAAATGTAGAGACATTTTTGGGGGGTATCAAGTTATAATTTGGTAATATATACAGTATACATATTAAAACCAACCAAATTATATATTCTTAATATGAAAATATTAAAGATAAAGAAAATTGTATTTTTATTCATATATATATATATATATATATATATATATATATATATATATATATATATATATATATATGTGTGTGTGTGTGTGTGTGTGTGTGTGAATATATATATATATATATATATATATATATATATATATATATATATATATATATATATACTTTTTTATTTGTATATATATATATTTATTTTTTTACTTAAAGGTATAGGCAATTTGTTTTATAAACACTTTTTGTTATAGCTACTGGTTGAAGTGCTCTTCACATCCTGATAGTAATCAATAATAGAAGTGATCTAAATATTAAAACATTTATGCAAATTTTAGATTTTAACAAATTTGGATTTAAACCATTTATTTGCACATATATAAACTGGACAACACTCACAAAATTAAACATAAGTTTGGACATCTTTCTTTATAAAATTTTGGAACATTTTTATTCTAAACAGTAGCATACTACAAACTGCATACTGATCCACACATCGACAGTATATACAATACCGTACAGTATGTAGTACAATGCACACTAATATTCCATCTCAGTCATAGCTAACGTCCTGATTGGCTTTTTAGCTTGAATTCACAGGGCGAACATTGCAAAAGAATGACCCCACCCTGACCTTTGGTGGAATCCTTGGGTTGAAATGAAGTGAGGTATACTTTATATCTTCCATCTTGATCTCTCTGCGAATTGTTAATATCAAACAGAGCACATCTCTGTTCTCTTTATCGTCCAGTCAGTCAGTCAGTGATAAATAGAGGAGGTGTTCAGCGAGTCTACAACTGGCCTCAGTGTGTTCAGTAGGACAGCCTTGACGCGAGGGAGATCTTATCTCTCATTTATCTGATGTTTAACTTCTGTGCGGTTGAGGAAGGAATGTCTGATCTGATCTTTCCCAGAAGAACTGATCTGTGTCCCTTTTTCTTTAGTTATACGTTTATTGTTTTATCTTATCTGAGGTTGCTGTCTGATGTTGACAGCAGTTTATACAAGATTGAAACCGTCTTTAGTGATTTCTGTGTATATACTGCCATCAGCAGGCCAAATGGAGCTCTGCGATCAATATTAAAAAACAAAATCATGAAACACAAACTATTTCTCACTAATATAGTAATAAAAAAAAAAGTATGTTTTGTATGTTTCTGTTTATTAATTATTTTTATGGGTTAGGGTTATGGTTACCCCGTTTTACCACTTCAACTTTTTGTAAGACAACTGGTTACAATTTGAATCTATACTAAAATATAAAAGTATTTGAACATGAGTCACACTTAAAGATATCAGAATTTTGTTACATTACACAGTGAAATATCAAACCAAGTTGTTTTTCGTTGCACAGTTCTTGTTTAAGCATCAAATAAATCCTAAAACAAGCAGCTTTGAGAAATAAAAATGCATTATTTAGAAATAGTGGTCTAAAGCACACTAGTGCTTGATATCCATAAGGCTATCAGTGTTGTCCACAATGTGGCTGTGACTGTAATTGCTGCACTTTTGAAATTCTTATCATGGACGTAGTTGATGATGGACATTGCACCCTGGTAAGCTTCTTGACATGTGGGCTGGATTTGATCCTCGGGTAGAATGAAGCCGGTCTGCCCTTCGTCCCGTAACTCAAAGGTGAAGGAGTATGGGATCCCTATGAGTCTGGCAAAATCACGTGAAGAGCCAGAATTTGGATCTGTGAAGAATATTAAAGCATCGTCACAAGTGATTAGCTTGCAAATACTTTTTTCTTTATGTTTTCCTGGTCGATGCAACAGGCCAATCCAGGTAATTATTTTCACAATTTCATAATGTTATAAGTAAATCTTTAAATAAAACACTAAAAACAAACATCAAATGTTTTAAAAGCTACAAGTAAATGTAAACGTCACAGTATAAGAATGTACAGTATAATAATGGATATTCATTTTGAGATTTGCACCAGCTCTGCAATTCACCAGCATCATGTCTGATTAAGCTGTTATGATAGTTTGATTATAAAGTATATTTGAGACTATAGACTATATAGATATGACTATGTGAGACTATAGTTTGAATGAATCCCTTTTCTTTGCATGTCACATGGACATTACAGTACAGAATGGCTCTTTCGGCATTATCCTGAACATTGTATAAGCATTAGTTTCATGTGTCACAGAATGGGAAGAGAGGCTCTCGGGAGTGTTCGTAAAAGTCACATGCTTATTCCCGGCAAAAGTCCTTCACATAAAAATCAGTCTACAGCCTAGGAAGTATTGTTTTTTTAAGTTTTGTTGCAAGATGTTTACATATTGGCAATAAGAAAATTCTTTAAGTGAGCATTCGATGATGGAAATCTAAATGTAAAAATAGACTAAATGATCATGCACAATTAAATATCCTAAATTGAGTGAATCTTATAAATTAAAAATCTCTAATATCAGCCTATAACTATATATTTAGCATCTCTACTTGACATTGACACCAATATAATGCAGCATCACAAAAATGCTGATAATGCATTTTCAACATGGCAGCCACCATGAGCGGGGATCCCGATAATGTGCAATAAACCAGTTTCTTCTAGGTCGTTGGAATGACTGTCTTCATGTGTTATGATCGGAAACCATTTTAAACATACTCACACAGCACATCAGGGGAACTGCCCACTTTGTAGCTCTTCCCATGAACTGCTTTGATGACTTTAGCCGCAGCGAGACCTACTTCCATCTGCAAACACATTGACAGACATGCACATTTAATTCGAAACAGTGTACGGTATACTCATAGGCTTCCAATCCTAACTTATCCCGAACTAATTTGCACTTCTACTTACCAGTTCATCATAATTGGGTGCTGAGATGTTGGGGTGTCCGTAGGGGACGAGGATCAGCTGACCGTACGAGTGGATGGTGAGATAACAGAGTATCTGGTTTTGATTTGCTCCCAAAAAGTCAGTGACGGCTTTGGCCTCGGGCTCAGACAGAGCAGTCGGACCGTTATAGATCTCTGAACAGCAGTTCCTGGAGATCCCGACCACTATGTGAACGAAGACAGGTGGACTAGATCATGATCTGATGCTTTCGACAGTACTGTACTTACTGTACATCAGTGTAGGTGTAAAATAAATAGCATTGGTTGCATGTTTTGCTCTTGATAAGGGCAATTTCATAATTCGTGCTTGACAGCTATACTTTGCAAAATCACAGCAAATGAGAATGAGGGGTTATCCTTGTAACTTTTTATTTGTTTACTATTTCAACATTAAGTTTATCTCTGCCACCTTAAGCACGCCTGCAATTTATGACATGTAGAGGGTGGGAATAGGAAAGACAGGACTGGTACATTGAGTGCTGTTAAGTCATCTGTTAAGTCATGTTTATAACCCTTATCTCTCATATAGCTGATATTTTCATTCAGTTATCTAATTTGTTTTGGCACAAAAAAAATAGCTTGTGAATATTTCATGCTTTCATGTGGTTTATTATAGTTACCTGAAATAAAACATATATTTAAAAAAATATATATTCAGCTTCAGTTCAACTTTTCTCTCCTATTGTTTAACTTGATGTACTAAAATAACTAAAACTAAAACTGAAATGCAAAAATTAATAAAAATACCAAAACACAACGAAATGACTAAATCTAAAAATATACTATATATTGAAAATAAAATTGTTACTTACTCCCCCAGTTAGCGTAAAAGTTGCGGTTGAGATCAGTTCCGACGCATGTGCAGTTTTCACTGCCTGGTGATCTGGACTTTCTCCATAGTCGAGTCTTTAAAACACATCACATATACAGTATTTGCTAAAAGTATAATCATCAAACATCATACTGAAGTACTTAAACAGATGAAACTCACTGTGTCATCCTTCCAGGAATAAATATATCCGTCCATGTTCAGCACTGGGGTGATGTAAAAGTCCAGATTTTTAAGCAATGTGTTTACCTTCGAATCTGATTTGTAGGAGCCCAGGATCTTTTTCAACATGAAAACAGTTCAATTAAAGGTATAGTGGAGGATCTTTCCGAATTTTAGATAAGACCCGCCCTCTCCACTTTTTGAATAAGTTTGATTGATTCACCAGAATGATTGACAATTAGGAGGACCAATAGTATAGGTGATCCACCCGGAAGTAAAAAATCCTTCATTATACCTTTAATTTTTATTTATTAGATTAAATATAAAGCTTTATAGGAGGAAAAAACATATCAACACAAATTGAACTCTTATATCCACATAACCGCATGATAAAAACAATAATAATTATTTTGCCTACTCAAAATACTGTCATTCACTTTTCACAATTTATTTTGCACATCCTTAACCTGATTGTTTAATTTTAGCATGTGAATGCTTTGTGTATGCTGTGTACTTTCTTCCTCTAGTATCAATATTTGTGAGCTCTATATAAATCGTATAGGAAAATAACATAAGCATCCAAATCCAGAGCATTTTTAAACATAACATCTTAGCTCAGCAGTGGCTTTGCATTCACAGACAGATGCAGTACATTATATTGTGATGGGATATTTCTGGGAATAACACTACAGGTGTATGGCATCTTGACCAAGTACATCATAATAATTCCCTGTATAAAGTCTCACCTCTTTAACAAAATGCTGGCAGAAAGCTGGAGCGATCCATTCTCTGGCATGAATCCCACAGTCCATCCAAACGGCTTTCTTTGGTGTGGTGCTGTTGAAGCCGATCTGCATATCAGATACAAACAAATGAACATGAAAGTACTATGGTAATACCATGGTATTATTTTGAGTAGGCTACCTTGTAATATTATCATGGTGGTGCTTTATGGTCCTGTTCCACATGTACATACAATGTACTTATTATAGCAATTACAATAACTGGGTTATAACTAACCCTGAACCTACCCCTAAACCTAATCTTAATCCACAGTAACTATAGTACTTTCTTGGGTAAGTGCACTGTGAGTACGTACTGTAAAATAAAGTGTAACCATTATCATCGCATCACGGTATTGCCACAGAAGTTTTTATTAAGGGGATCAAATGTAATCTGAATTGAGTTGTGTATAGTTTTAAGCTTAATAAATACGATGATTAGGGTGTTTGAAATCCATTGCGAGAGCTAAAAAAAAGTATGTTTTATGAATGTGTGTAGTGTGTAGCATTCGCCATGTTGTCATTATCATGTGACCTACCAGTTGTTTCGCTTCACTGTCACTCACAAATCCTCTCCCGTGGCCTCATGGGATAGTAAAGTATCCATCGAATGAAAACTAAAGAATCTCACCGGAAGTAGTAACTCATCTGGGCACTATTTGCATACTACTGTTTTTCACCAACTATGTAGTAGAGAAGAATTTCGGACACAGCCTCTTTTTTTTTTTTTTAAAGCAAATGGACTACACAGATAGTACCTTTAATAATGTAATGTTCCTCTTCTCATAAGTTTGTCCATACATCATGCTGGACACAACGTCTGGGTTTTCCCTTTCGATCTGATTCATCCAGGCTGAAATCTGTGTGAAGACATTGATTAGGTCAATAAATGTATCAATCAATCAATCAACAGCAGCAAGTACAGGAGGATCTCACCTCATCCATGGTGTGGTACTTTGTGTAGTCATAAGATTTGTGTTCCAGTCCACCAGCCAATCTGTAATGAATTAAAATACTGAGGAAGAGCAGCTGTCTTTATGCATCAGATCTTATCCAAATCTCTTTGTTTTCAGAGGGTATTCCATGTCTCAATCTCAGATTTTCTATTTTACAAAGCAGTTTATTTAGGAGGCTAGAATGATCTCAACTTTTTAAAACAAGACTTAATGTTTTGTTCTGTCTTAATTAAACCTCTGGAAACCATTAAGGCAATAACTCCAAAATCTTACCTGTCCTGGGCCACTAGAGCCAAGACCACCCAAACAGACATTACTGAGCTCTGCATGGTTCTGATTGTTATCCAAGCTTGTTGAACCTGGCAGTGTGAACCTAAAGACTGACTGTGACTTATAAAGCAATCCCCATCTGAGTGAGACAACACCTCCACGAAGAGAGTGACGCTCAGATAACTGTGTTAATATTTAAACCCAAGGCATTTATCCCCATCCAAAGGTACATTTCAAGCAGAATTTTGGGATCAAACTTATCTGGTCTAATACTGAGCTGTTATAAATCAGGACATTGTGATAATAAACACTATAAATATCCACTGATTAACCTTTAATGTGCAATCAGCTCATATACTTTATCTGCTTCGTAGATATTTAGGAAGTTTTGTGTTTGTGAGTTTGAACTGTGCACTATAACCTCAAGCCATCAGTTCACGTCATCAGTTATTATATCTGTGCGATTTAACATCATATAGACAAAGCAATCACTTACCAACGATAAACAAGTATTTTCCTTGGGCTGGGCATCATAACTTAGCACTGAAGTAAATTTTATTGTGATATGACATTTTATATAACATCCTTTAGACAGACGCAGTCCAATGGTCAAAAGGTCATGAGCATTTATGTCTTTTCATTTTTGTGGATGCAGTGTTTGGTAAAAAAAAAAAATTAAATAAGAGAAAGTATGGATGGATAATAATAATAGCATTAGTTGTTATTATTATTAATATTAATATTATTAGTATTCGTATTATTATTATTATTATCATCATGATCATCATTTTCTTTCTCTCTCCTTTTTTTGATTAGCTTGCTGCTAAATCAGGAGGTCAATGTAATGTTAAAAAGTATCATTTATACAATTTATTTAAAAAATAATAATGGTGGTACTAATAACAATCATTGTAGTGTTAAAATCAGTGTAGGTAAATATACTGAAATATTTTAAATTCATAATATATTGTAAATAACACATGTAATTGAAACAGAGGCCATTGGTAATCTATTGTAGTAAGTCTTGGAATAGTACAACAACCACTAGATGGAGACAGGGGTTTACTTAAAGCACTTTTCTTTTCTTTTCTTTTCTTTTCTTTTCTTTTCTTTTCTTTTCTTTTCTTTTCTTTTTTGACATGCTCATCTTTGTATTCATATTAAACAGAATACTAAAATCTTGAGAATTAAATTCAATTAGTAAAGATAAAAAACAAACAGAAAGTAGTAGGTAGATAGAGCAGTGGATAAACACGTGTAGGCTACTGCCTTTAGCATCCATTAGTTTACACTGTAAATTACGGTGCAACTTTGCAGAAACTCTCATAAAATCCTTCTTCCTTCGGGTGATGTTGTTGTCCCTCACGTTTCAGGCCCCGTGCTGCAGTTTGAACATGATGCTGTTGGGTAGGATGAGTAATAGACCACTGTTTATGAACATTAATTTAGACGGGAAACCACAAACTTTTTAGCATCGCTTGTGTAGAGCAAGATACTGTTTTGGTGGATGTATTGGCATGCATTGTCATAAACAGTTATTATTTTTGTTAAATCCAGGGGAGAAAATGACTCTTTGGGACATTACAGGAAATGTCTTGGTACAAGCTGTTCATGCCAGTTTGTTTACAGCTGATAATAGTAATTATTACAGTTGTATGCTATGTGTTTAGAGACCACATACATACTTTTCTGCCCATTTCTGTCTTTCACTGAATTTGGTGGCAGGAGGAATGCTACAATATATTGTGTTAGCCTATATCGAAATGAAATAAAATTCTTTCATTTTCTGCAAGTGGATCATATTGTCTAAAGAATATTCGTAATTATAAATCATGGAATATGGAATAACAAAAAGAGGTTAAATTACATGTTTGGCAGACCGCAGTTGCAGATTCAGACTAGTTTGTATATTAATTTGTAATGAAATACCATTCAGTCTGTCTTTTTTTTCTTCTTCTTTGTTTTTGTAGCAAATGCTCTTTCACAAGCTGTGCATGGAAGTTATATCATGCCTGGTCATCGTAATGTGTCTGGTATGTTGGGAAAAAGATTGCTCTCAGACAAGAAACTGAGCAACCCCTGCTGTTTTACTGTGTGTGAGAGAGAAGTTTCTGTTAGGCTTTGTTAATGAGTAGCCTATAGATTGTTTACATATTTCTGTGCATTGTTTACATAGTTTTCTTATCCTGTTGTTGTGAAAATAAAGTCAAAAGTATGGTATTGCCATAAAGATTACCATGGTTATTCCTATGATGGTAATATTACAGTGTCATGGTATACTGTACTTCAGTTCAGAGCCAATTAACTTTATTATTATTTTATTTTTTGATTATTTATTGTATGCATAACTACAGGGATGTCTGTAATACAGCCAATACTATTTTTTTGCAGGGTGAATTAACATGAATTAACTTTGCACGGGCACTGTTTGATAAAAGACACATGACATGTTGAAATGAATGAAATCACTTTAAATAATGTATGAATGTGGGAACTTCGTATATTCGCTGCTGTATTTCCACAGATAGAATATGTTTATCAATATGGCAAATAACCCTGGTAAATATCACTTGGCATGTCCTGATTCAAACATGCACTTTATCTGTTAATGCTGTGCTGTCTGTATGCATTCACTTATGTATATTTATCAGTTACATGTAGTTATTAATTCATATTCACAAATCAGAAAAGGAAGAACATTTTACGGTGCAGAATTGTTTCATTTCATATCTTTTATTTAGAAAGTTTATTAACTTTTATTTTTTTACAAGAAACATTTAAAGCACTCACCCAAACAAAAAGCAGCAAAACAAACTGGTCCGCGAGAGAGAATAACAACACAAGTTCTTCCATCGCTGAGCCATTTGTGTAAAGAGCTTAACAGTAAATAACGGTTAATTTATGACGTACGGATGCCATTAACCATCTGGGATCTCTAACAAACGCAATAATTAATATTATGTTTATTCTTTTCTCTATAGTGAGCTTAATTCTGGTGTTTTGTCATGTTTTTACTAGAATGTCACATTACATTTAGAATGTTGATGATTGTAAAAGTTAATGACAGACAGACGGTTCTACATTCAAACTCCAGTATCTTTCCCACAGTATGTTTCCTGCATGATTAGAGGAGCTCTTTTAGAAATATGGGAAACGACTTTAACTGTCATGTTGTAGTTAAAGGAGCTGTATGTAAGAAATGTATTTCATTTAATCATAAAATGGCCCTGATATGTCACTAGACATTAAGAAATCATGTTCATTTCAAATACTTATATCACTGACAACAGTAGTCCGGCCAGGATATTGTCATTTAAAAAGTGAAGTTGCAGCCCTCAACTGATGTTGATGTTGTCATCTTGTGTTTTGGCCTGAAGCGCCGCCCTCCACCTATCTACCAATCACGAAGTCAGTAGTGTTTCAGCATCGGGGTTGCCAGCTCTGCTCTAGTTACCACAGCTGCATAGCAGCCTACTTTCCTGCTGGATCCTGCAGCCTATCTGGCAACCTCGAGTCAGGGGGGAGGGGGAGGGGATACACCGCTCTACAGTAATTTGAAAGTGATTGCAGTACCAGTTTTGGCCACAATCTTACATACGGCTCCTTTAAACTGTATTTATGGATATGCATATTAGTCAAATCAGAAATACTTTACAGTCTTTTTTGCTGCCAGAAAAGGAACTCTTATCATTCAGGACGTTTCCAGACTGTTGAGACTATTTTTTTTTGTTGTTGTTTTTTGCAGTCACCAAAACAGTCTGGCACACATCTGGTGAAAGCCGACAGTCAGCGTCACCCTTAGAGGGAGATAAGGGATCTTTTAGAATTACGTTTACTGTATTTCTCATCCTACTGGAAAACTGAAGGAATAGTGCAGGATTTATGGATATCATAGTATTTGCTCTGAATATATCTAAATCTTTATGTATGAAGAATAGACTAATACCAGGGGAGAGTTTCAACTTCAGGTTCTTAGTTGGTTCATTTAAGCATCAAATTTGTCTCAGAGGTTTCTTGTAAAATTCCTTAGGAGGAATATAAATAGACACACAAGTGAGAACATTTTTGAATAAAGTCAGAGAGATCTTTTCAAACCTTTTAATATAATGGGAAAATGAGTATGGAAGACCTCAGCGTCCCTTTTAAAAAGGTCTTTGTTTCGCTTATCAACATCTTAAGTCATAAATCTCCACAGCGATCTCAAGCCCTGAGGAACAGGCTGTTCTCTGAGCAGATGGGTCTTCAACATGGCTGGACTGGAAGAATGCAGCTGCTGATTGTCAGACATGATCACGGAGTCAGGAGAACAGGACTGGAACGAAAGGAAACCTGTATAGCTCAGAGCTTTATCTTTCCTTGCTCAGCAGATTTTGCATGGAGTTATCAGTCGTGGTTGATCTATGTCAACTCCTCAATGCAGAGCATAAAATCCGGGGGGAGGAGTTGGATAAAATCCAACTCCTCCCACCTTACATATACCTAAACCTACCCGTCTCCACCCCCTGATCCCTAAACCCACCCCTAAACCTACCAATCTCCACCCCTAAACCTACCAATCTCCACCCCTTATTTAAGATCCGACTCCTCCCCCCGGATCTTGTGTACTGCATTGAGGTGCTACTGCGTTTTTGTCTGAAATATAAATAGAAAAGTCACCAATCTGAGACATCTTTACTGAATGCCAAAAATTTGTCTATCTAAAATATGGAAACCATTTAATGATTGAGAATGGGGAAATGTTCTCTAAAAAATGCCTAATTTATGTCCTTTTAAGTACTCAAGAAGTCAAACTACCTTTGACATCCATGCACCATGGTGTTGGGGGTAAAGCATTGCAAGTAATGTTACATTCAGATTACTTTTTTGTCAAGTAGTAAAGTAACACATTACTTTTAAATTTACAACAAAATATCTGAGTTACTTTTTCATAAGTTACACAAAACATGATGTTATTGCAGTAACTGCGATCGATATCGCACGTTTGTCGATGGAGCGGTTTCAGACCATGTTCTGACCGCATTTGTGCAGGACAAAGCTCTGAGGACATCAGAAGTTAGAGGGACTGATGGCAGCTGTACAAAGTGAACAGGCTACACCGTAATTTTAATGGACAGTAAAACAAAGGCAGATAACTAAGCTTGTTTCCGCCACTGAATAATAAATAAATAATAATAATTGCGACTTTTTATCTCACAATTCTGACTTTTTTTCTCACAATTGCGATATATCAAGTCAGAATTGTGACTTTCTTTCTCAGAATTGCGAGATATGAAGTCGGAATTGTGAGAAATAAAGTCGCAATTCTGATAAATAAAGTCGCAATTGGGAGATATAAAGTCAGAATTGCATGAAATAAAGTCGCAATTGGGAGATATAAAGTCAGAATTGCATGAAATAAAGTCGCAATTGGGAGATATAAAGTCAGAATTGTGAGATAAACTATTCTGAGGTAAAAAAAAAAAAAAAAAAAGTCCGTCTTTTTTTCCCTTAGAATTGGACTTTATATCTCACAATTGTGAGTTTATATCTCACAATTCTGAGAAAAGATGTCAGAATTGCGAGATATAAACTCGCAATTCTGAGAAATAAAGTCAGAATTGCGTGATATAAAGTCGCAATTGCGAGAAAAAAAGTCAGAATTATCTTTTAAAATGTTTTATTTTGTGGCGGAAACAAGCTTCCATAGATAACCGTACAATCTGGTAGGTAGCATTATTGGATAGAACACCGGCACAGTAACTTCATATTGACGCGCGGCTAAACAAAGGCAGAGTACGGTAACTCAATTTGAGCGTTCCAAAACAAAGCCAAAGAGCGGTAACTGATGTTACGGTGTTCTGCCTTGGTTTCTCATGGGCTTTTGGAAGTTACTGTTAAGACAACTCATTATTTTCTCGAAAAAACAACGGAATTGATTCGAGATACTCATCCACATGATAAAGGAGGTCTTGAATGTGCCAAAAATATAAATAACTCATTTTCGACCAAAAACGAAGTTACGGTCTTTTGCCTTTGCACGGCAGAGTTCTAGAGTGAATGTGAGCATACATTTATTCATCTCACAAAAAACAGATTCAGTATTCCTCAAAATTAATTATAAAAGTGGAATGCAAATTCAGAATATTACACAAACCTGCAATGATTAAATATGTTAACTAATTTATTTTATAATCTCACTTTATTAATCAGTATCTTTGCTGCTGACCTTCGATGATCTAATTCAACCATACTAAGCAGCAAAACTTACTTTTGATAAACATCACATCTGTTTCATTTTTTTAAGCAAGAGTATTGAACCTCCTGCATCCTATTCTTCTGCAACCCAGAATGGCAGCACAGCTGAAAGGTTTGTTTGAGCTGCGCCCTCTACTGTACAGGTGTGAATTTGCATTCCCTTCAGCATGAGGGTTATTCATTTCACTTTTGGTGGCCAAATTTTTTTTTTTTTTTTTTTTTTTTTTTTTTTAACAAACAAAGCAAGCCCAGCCAAGATGAGAAAAAGTAACTACTAAGTAACACAAGGCGCGTTTCCATTACAGATTTGCGCAAAACTTTTGCGATTTTTTCTAAATGACGGCGTTTCCATTAACTGATGTTATGCGACTAAAACTTAATTTTTCCTCTCGCGATAAGTAAAATCATTCCAAAAACCATGGTAACGGACGTTGGTAGGTTTATGTACTATATCCCAGCCACTGCACTGGCCATTATTATTAATCAAAGGAGATGTATGTGTGTTTTCAAAGCATTAATGGTAAGGAACGACCCTTATTATACTTGTGAGTGGCACATATGAGCTGTTTCTGGGTGTTTCTCCCTCATATCTGCTTCGAGGTCTTGATTGCGGCATTTATTTGAGGTTTAGAATCTATTATTCCTGTAATTCTTTTGTCTTGTATGAATTTATTAAAGAGCTCTGTCTCGTATTCTGTCCAAACACACCGCGTCATCTACGTCAGGTGACTGTAAATGCACAAAAACTGTTTCCATTGCAGTTTTGCGAAATATTTCTTTTTCGAATTGCCTGAAAAACCTCCTCATGCGAGCGTAGAAACTTTTTTTGCAATAAATGGGAGTTTTTGCGAAATTGACGTGTTTCCATTGGGCGTATTTTCAATTCGCAATTTCAATTTGCGCAATTTGAAGGGTAATGAAACCGCAGCTCTTGTTAGACATGGGAGAAATATGCTTTAGAAAAAAATTGGTGGCAAGCTGTTGAATCAGTGCTTTACATGAACATGACTTCATATGATGTTTAGTCTGCAGACTCTGTTTTGGTATTCAAAGACTCACCTCATGCTCATTTTTGTAATGTACCACCATGCAAATTCCCTTAAAAACAAGTGTCCGAATGAACAAGTAAAATTTTTCATTGACTTTGTCTCAGACGGTTTCCCTAATTTCTTTGGAGGAGGAAAAATAGGCACAAAAGAGACTGTACACTCAATGGTTAAATGTTATGCTGGGTAATTTTACTGCACAGAACCGCGATGATGTCAGTCCTTCTGGAAGTCTCGTGGCGCTTCCCGCTTGTGGCTCATGGGCCGTGTCTCCTCTCCGGCTCTTTGTTTGGCCGGGGAAACAAGCTGTACCTCACGGAACCACATTAAACAGCAGGCTTATTTGGTAGGCCTTGTCCAGCCAGTTTACAGTATTACCCAATGTTGTCGCAGTCTGAGGTTTGACCATCACTCACTGGACGCACACATACTGTACGCTTTAAAAAACCACAGAGAGACGGAAAGTATTTATTTTCTCTCTTGACTCTCGTCTAACAAACCCAGACTTGTTTGCACTTAGTCTGCTTATTAGGTTATGTAAGACTTGCTTCCCTTAGAGAGCGGGAGTGATACACACATCACAGCACCTGTGGGCTCTGTATTATGAGTGATCATAAACCATTACCTTTCATCACATTTCACAGGCAATTGCAGCCATTCTGACTGAGCGATTGTGAATGTGATATTAGTTTTATACAGAGGTTAATAACAAGAGGTTCATTCTGATTAACTTATATTATAGACACAATATTGTTAGTTATGTTCTGTACGTTTGCTTCTCCAATGAAAATAGCTCCAAACGAAGTAAAAAAAAAAGAAAAAAGAAGAGGCGTTCCTGAATGAATCAGTGGTTTTTGAACAAATCGGTTAATTAAACAGTGAGTCTCTCATAAAGACAGTTGTTTTGTTTATGAATGAATTAGTGTTTTTGAACAAATTGGTTGAATGAATGATTTTAAAGTATCGACAAAAAGAGAAGGACGGAGTGTTTTTGAACGGATTGGTTGAACAAATGATTCAATGACTTGCTCCCAACTTGCTCGTTTATTTCCTAAACAAATCTGTTTTTGAAAGAAATCATTGAATGAATGATTCATGACACACTCATAAAGACAGACATTTGTCACCACGTACTAATGGTATTTACATAAAGAGCACTGAAATAAATATATTGTGCTGTGTTCTTGATTTTTTTAATGGTTATTTTAAACATTACATTTCTTATTTTTTCTTACATTTCTTGCATTGCATCAATGGCTTCCATAAAGATTTCATTAGTTAAACAAAAAGATGGTAAACGATTGGAAAATTCACAAAAATGTTTACATTTGGCACAAAAGCATATTTATAATGCCCGAGCAAGCCAGGAACAAATCAGTCAGAACTGCTCTTTTTAAGTTACAGCAGGACATTATTTAATATGAACACATGCAACCTTATTGTTTCTATAACATTTATCATGAGTGAGTCATCTAAAACATTTACTGCAAAACTGCATTTTTGAAGATATTGCCTGTAAAATAGCATTGAGCGTCCACAAATGGAACATTTCTGGCAATATACTCATGCAAAATGCCAAACAAGTCCCTGCAGTAATTCCCTCCCAAAACAGAAGTGCTGGTTGCTGGGAAATACCTTAATTAGCACCGGGTCTACGCCTCCGACAGACAGACGGATTCTGAGTCATGTGGAGGAGAACAAAAAATGACTCTGCTCCAATCGAGAGAAAGTTTCACTCCACCGTTAAGAGTCCAACAAAAGCCAGCATGCTGACTGCAGTTTGCATTAACCCCTTTTTTTGTCCTTTTGGAGTTCCTGTGTTAAAAGGAGAGTCCAGGGTGTGGTTAATGACTTGCTTCGTTTTGGAAGTGTGCGAGTGTGTCGCATCTGAATGTTTCAATTCCCAAAATACTGTTATGAATCTATAGTGAAATCCTGAACCCAACAAACAGGCCCATGTTAAATACTGTGTCTTGTGTCAAGCTTTGTTTTCAACAGGCTCTCATAAGATGCTATCGCTCAATGCAAATATGCTCTGCAACAAAAGCCTACTAACTTCGCAATTCCAAGGCATTCACTGGACTCAATGTGACCTTTAAGAGTATAATGGGAAAATGGCACTGGAATGTGCATTTGACGTTCTACAAAAACTAGCCTGGCACCAGGGAGCAAGAGTATTTGACTCTAGGTTTAGTAAGAAAAACTGCATCATGGTTTTTTATTGTAATACAATTTTTGGACATGTACTATGGCAACATCACGTTTTTTGGACATGGAGTACCATCTAAATGCATGTATATAGTATTCATTCGGTACGTCAAAGGCCCTGTTTACACCTGGTATTAAGATGCGATTTGGTCGATACGCTAAATACAGGTGTAAACGGGGTCTAAAACTTTTTGCTTTAGTAATGTAAGTGCTCTCCGTGTGTTTTTTGTCATCAACGGTGTGGGTCCATTAGATCGAAAGATCTGAAAAAGCCAATACATTTTACCGCCCATAGACCCTCCCCTCGAAGAAATCAGGACAGAAGTGGTTGAAAGTGGACAAAAGAGACGATTAAAAAACCCCAGGTGTAAACGGGAATGTGTCTGCCTCGTCTACTTGTGATCCGATTGGCCAAAACACATCTTAATACCAGGTGTAAACAGGGCACAAACCGTCTGGTATTTTCTACTATTGCCAAAATGATTTTTTTGTAAGGGTTGACCCACTCAGTAAAGAGTTATTTCACAATAAAAAAAAAATAGCAATAATTCTGATCAAATCATTTCTGATCATCTACTGAGACTGCTTCATTTTTTATTATGACATGACTTGCAAATGTTTTGTTTTAATTTAAAATTAATGTATATATTGCTTAGAGAACGTCCCAGGTGCAATTCAGCTTTTGTGGAAAAAAGTTATTGTCTCTTGTTTAAAAAAATATTTTGTTTAGAGTAATGGACTTACAGTGGAACTATATGGAGAGAGGAATTGCATTAATATATATATATATATATATATATATTTTAATCACTGTTTTTTTATGATTTTTTTTTTAAACAAAATGTAAGGATTCTTCGTCGAAAGTTAAAACCAACATGATTTTGAGCTTCACATTTCTGCTTTAAACCTTCTACAGTGCCTTGTTATTTTCTCTGAATGTGCAAGACTTCTGATTCATTAGTCACTATATGTAAATAACTAGAGAAATAAGTGCAGTAAATGGTAAAAGTATTTGCGCTACAAACCAGTGTGTATATTATGATTATAATAAAGTAAAATAATATGATAACAAATGCCAGTTATATCAAGCAGGGTAACAGACTGTCTTTGGAAAGGTAAAACAACAGGAAGCAAATGACACCAGAAGCCTCACACATTCAAGTTTGAATGCCGAGCCCGCTCTTATGTTAAAAATAAAGTGGATAAGGCCAACGATGTTATCATGTTTGGGTTCTGGTTAGCCAAGAGTTAAAAGCTCTGGGCTGTTAACACAACGATTATAGCTGTGTGTGACCTGTGACTTTAAAGAGTTTCAGAGAGAGCCATTGAACCTTTGAGAAAGCAGATTTATGCAGGGAGACTGTCTTTAAGTTGGTGTGCTGTAAGTACTTGTTTCCTCGGTTAGATAAATCACAGCCGAGCATGTGTTCGGTACAGATTGTTTCTTGTTTTTGGCTAGAAGAGATTCGGATGTCTAAACCTTATACTTTCAAATATTTTGTGTGGTCTGTAAGTTAATATTTGCTTATTTCAAATTAGGCTTGTATGAAGACTGGCTGTTTATCAGAGAAAATGTGCTGTAAACAAGGTCAACTTCAGGGAAAAACAGTGTTTCATGTGCTCTGAAGTCTTCAATGCTCTTTCGTTTGGTTCAGTGTTTATTATCCTTTGAATTTTGTTCTCCAGATAAACACACTGTTTTTAGGGATCAAGCTTTAAACAAGCAGCGCTGCGTTTCCCATAAGCATCGTATGTTGATCGTAGAACAATTGCCACCAATGGTCTCTATGATCAACTTGTGCTAACTTTTGGAAAACGCAGCCCTGGTTCTCTCATCTGTAGATATAGACTGGAAGCCGAAATACTAGGGCGTCAACAACACAAATGAACAGCTGTTGGGTTACGTCACCGACAGATAGAAATGTCATCTGAAGCCAATTGTCCTGAAGATAAATGATGAAAATCTGAGCTTTCTCAGCTGTAAACGATCTCCTCGGCTCTTTTGGTTTGGCTCACTGAATCTAATAGACAAATTCATTTCAAGTTAATGAGGTAAGATTTCGGAGTAATCATAATCTTTCTGAATGTAACCATTAAGGATTTAATTTTCTTTTTTTTTCTTTTTTTTGGCAGCCCTTATATGATTTAATTTGCAACATGTATGATTAAAACACGTTTTTGTGATTGGGCAAAACAATTAACTTAACTAAAACAGTAGATGACAAGCACTAATACAGCTTCAACTAGGAGATATAATAGAGCAAATAAAAAAAATGATTAGCAGTGTGTTTAGTACCTTGCCTTTGGTTGGATGTGATGACTCAGGACATTTTTTGCTTTTAGCTAGCAGAGAAAACACGGACAGCCTTGCCCATTTTAGGCATGTCTCTTTCACCCCAACCTGTGTGTACATTTGGAGAACAGTGAATGCTATTAGTACCAGTGGATGGTCAGGTCATACTATCATTACACACTAAATCAACATCGCATGGGCATGAAACTGTGGCCCGGTCTTGGCAAAATGACCTGGATGTTGCCAAATAAAGAGACCACAGTCATCAGGAAGGATAGCAAGAGTAGACGGTGTTAACTAACAAAGAATTTTCTGCCGAGTAGTTTTTCACCATCTATGTTACTTACTTTTCTGACTGTCATCCAGAAGATATGATGAAATTTAAGTTATATATTACAAATTAAAATGAGGGCGTATAAAAACTATTTGAAAAATGTGTGTGGGGGATTTGAACACACGAATCTAAAATGTGAGGGGACAAACTTAGACTTTTCTGAAATGTAAAATGGTTGTTACGCCCCTGAAAATGACTATATTTAGATATTGTTAATTACTGTCTATGTATAACAAAACAGTGGCACTGAAAAGTATTTAGACACATGAACCACACGTACACCTATTGCATAAAATAAAAATAAATCAAACCAACTGGCTTTTGCAGACAAATTATGCGTTTCTCTTTACTCTCTAACTTTTCTAAACCATTTTTGCAATGACTTTTAATCCAGAGTTCACATAGTGATAGTGGATGTACAGAATGAAGTCAGTTCTCCATCCCCCTTTATTAACTATGTTAATACATTTCATAAGCACATTTTCATAAGCGTATTACGTGTTCAGTCTATAGCTGCGTAGTGTTTCTTCACAAAGTGACCTCACCAACTACTGGCCTGGCATGAATAATACAGCGTTTTCTAGTCGTTTGCGTGGATCCGTGTGAACGGGGATCATTTTGACAATTGTGTCGCCTGTACTAGAAAAATGCAAAGGAAAAACTTTTCGGTTTTTAGTACATCATTGTCATGTAAACATTCCCTTAGTATGGTTTAGTGCTTAATACATCACACACACAAAATTGTATTATTAGTGTATAACAAGCAGTGTTATTTTTTTCTTCTAAAATTTGTCTGGTAAGAAACATTCACTCAGAATTGTAAATGCTTTGTAAATACGTTTGGGAAATATATTGTGTATTTTTATTGTATTGTCAGTGGTTCAAATCCGGTTTAGTAAATGCTTTTAAGATCAGTTATAAAAATGTATTCATATTGCCATCAACTAAACAGCCAGGCCAAACTATATGCAAAAGTATTGCTCATTTTCTAAATGTTTCTTAAATTTTGCTGCTTCATGTTGTTGTCAGCCAATAAATAATCTCATAAAACACACAGAAATCTTGTTTTTCAAAGATGTTAAGCAACCGTTCCATGTGCCTAATTTTACTAGGCTCTAGAGACAGTTTAATGTAAATACAGATGATAAACTTTTATATGAAAGCGCAGCTTTGACGTCAACAAAAAAAAAAAAAAAGATAAGGGAAATGTTTTCTCCTCCTTTTTAGAAGATAAGCCTATTAATTTTTCTACATAACCATGCACAATTATATAATTGCATATTATAATTTGCATTTAGATAATCCCTGCTGTATGTGGCCCATTTTTGGTCTACATCCCACCTGTTATAAGTATTTCTGCTAGTGTCTGGTTTTAAGACAGTGTGATTAAGAGATATTGCATTTCTATGCAAATCCAAAGTGTATTTCACTGCACCGGGTTTAGTAGAGAACAAAACTACTGTAGTACTACTAGTGTACACAGGAAAAGAGAAACCCGTCAGACACCTTAGCAAACAGCACCTCTTGGGGTCTTGAAGAGGCAGCTGTTTCATTACTTCTCTCACCCTTTACCTGCTGTGTGTTTTTAAATCCCACCCTGTCCTGCCAGTTTCCAGACACTGTTTAGACTTCACCAAGGTGTGCTGGCTGAAATTTTAGGTCTTGCAATCACCTTACAATGGAAATAGACAATCATTTACATAAACCCTCACCCCCAGTCCCAGCATTTTCGGTGTGTATAGATGATAGTGTGAACATGACTTTAGGGTACGTTTACACAACAACAATGTACTAAAAATGGAAAAGTTTTTAGTTTGCAAGACAGGCCACACCATTGTCAAAGTCAAAACGATCCTCATTCACATGGACCTGCGAAAACGACTAAAAGCGCTGTATTATTCATGCCAGGCCAATAGTTGGTAATGTCACTTTGTATAGAAACACTATAAGCGGTAAGCGCCTATAAACAGAACACACGATGCGCATAACGTTTGTGAAGACGTCACTGTTTTCACAAATTCACGTTTTTGTGGTTTACACAGAGACGATAATGGTATCATTTTCAAAAGTTTGCATTTTCAGGCCCCAAACGCTGTTGTCGTATACAGTAAATGAAAACTGTGTTGTGTAAATGGCCTCTTAGTTTGCATTAACCAGATGCAGTCTTACCAGCAGAAAAAATATAACAGTCCATCAACAACCAGTAGTATCAAACAGATATTTAGTTTGAGGCATGAAAAAAGTAGATATGTATAAGCAAAATAATCATGAAATAAATGTGATGTAATGTGTACTTTCGGATGGACAGAAATTTTGTAAGAATGCAAGTGTACGCACTGTGTGTTTGAATATTCGTTTATATGAATTCAGATATACCCACCCCAAAACAGTAAATAAATAAATAACGGGACAGCAGAATAACCCATCAGCACAGGCTCTGTTTGCTGGGATATTGCATGGATAACTTAACTGGGATAACTTTCTTTTGAAAGTTTTTTTCCCCTTCATGTTTTAGTAGTAGAAAAGGTTTCTCATTGTTCAATATAGTTCTTATAACTATTTATCTGTTGTTGTTGATGTTGAAAGAAATAATCTTGAGATTAATATATCTTGATTCCCTCGTTAAAAGAAGGGGGATGACATACTGTGATGGTACCATGGTATAATGATGGTATCTAATGGAAAAATTAGGGTCCTGAAACCTATTTTTTTCCACAATTTACACTAACAGATGTTGATTTAGTGTACGCCATTTGTTAAATAATAGTAATTTAGCCTATTTTCAGTGCATACTCTTAAAGTAGCATAAGTCTTATTGAGCTTCATAGAAAATCAAACCATTATTTCTCTGTTTTAATTACAATTGTTGATTAATTGAACTGGGTGTTTATTGATGTTCTGAGCGTCTGGGGGTCAACAAGGTTGCAGACACTGCTGAGTGATCGAACAACCGTCACCATTCACACACCGTCAACAAACACACACTCATGTCTTGTCTACCTGGACAGCAACGCTGAGTCACTGAGTTTCCCTGAGGATAACATGGTCTCGCCACCACCAGGGCCGTCCGTTCACCGTAGAGTGTCCTGGCAAACAGGAACTGGTTCAGTGGATCATCGTGTGTTTATGTGGAATCCAGCACGTTGTCAAAGCTCCGTCAGCCCAACATGAGCTGGATGAGGTGAAGTGACGTTCTGCGAGATTAGTATGGAGAAACCGGAATTCTGTGAGTGAATGTAAAACAATTTTCACGTGAAGGTGAGGAGTGAGGAAGAGAAAAGGAATAAGTGGCGGACAGGAAGGAGAAGGGAAGGACTTGACAAGCAGTCAAGGCAAACTTTGGTTTTCAAGAGCAAAAACCTTGTCTGAAAATAAAGTAAAAAAGTACAAATAAAAAAAGTTTGAAGATATATAGGCTTTTATATTCACTGCCATTCCAAAGTTTGGGTTGTTAAGATTTTAAATGTTCTTGAAAGAATTATGCTCACTAAGGCTGTATTTTTTTTGATTAAAAAAAAAAAAAAAAAAAAAAAAAAACAGGAATATTGTGAAATATTATTACAATTTAAAATAACTGTTTTAGCCATTACCCCAGATTTGGTACTCAAGAAACATGTTTTATTATTATCAATAATAAGATAGGCTATGATAAATCTTTCGTAACATTATAAATCTCTTTACTGCCACTTTTGATCAATTTAATGAGTCCTTGTTGAATAAAGTAACAAGGAATAATGTAATTTCAGTGCTTTATGATCTAAACAGCATTAAGTGATAGATACAGCATATCGTGAGCTTAGAATTATAAGGTTCTATCTCCACTTTTGGTCGAAATTGAGTTTTTGACATAATCTGATCCATTAGGTGTTTATTAATGCCTGTGTGGTGTTATTTTTGTAAAAAAATATTTTGTTAGTAGTCATTAATAAAATAAAAAGGTTCCATCTCAGTTTTGCCAGCTGGGATGTAAAAACTTTGATGCTCAATATCTCGGAACTACCCTAAACGGAGATAGAACCTTATAATTCTAAGCTCACGATATGTCTTTTATTTTGAAGTGTTTTATTTTGTAGTTTCTCGTGTTTCCTGTGTGTTTCCTGTTTCCTCCCTGAATTGTATACAGGCATTTCTTGTTCATTCTTTTTTTATTATTATTAAATTAGGTTCATATCAAAATTAAATTCATACCTTATTTGACTCCATCTTATAACTCCAAACAGAAGATCATTCATCCCTGCTATCACTCAATGTGAGATTAAGTCATTACGTTTGACAAATGTCAATCAGTCCACTTGTTTTGACTGGACAAAGTCAGGACTGAATATCATAAAAAGAGAATATACAAAAAGGCAGGTTTTCCTGGGTAAATAGTGTATTTTAGACATATGGAAGAAGTTGTTTTGGGTCTTTAGATACTAATTGCCATAACATCTGGCATTTGAACAGTAATTTAGGCCAATCTATGTGACTCAATGGTTTCTGGCTGAAGACTGTGTTTGTAGAGACTCCATGGAAACATATCTATTAAAAGAAATCTTGTACAAAACGTTCCCTAAAAGGGTTGACAGTGTCTCTCAGGCTTCATTCCTCTGACCGTAAATGTACTCCCACCTGGTTTTGGCAGAACATGAAAATATCTCAACCACAATGTACCACAAATGAGAAGCGCGGACATAAAACATTGATATGCCTTTTAAATTGAACCGTTTCATATTATGGAACTGAAGGGTCTCAAGTGTAGATCCCAGTGTAAAGTGCAGAGACTATAAGGAAGCCATTTGTAGGGTGGGATACCTGAAATCACTGCACTGGTGTTTGAGAGGCCCAACAACTCTACCCGTTGCTTGACAAGTTGGCATTTGCTGCCTGCTGTCTGCATAAAACAAAGTCAACTCTTTCTTCAATGTGCATGCAGTTATGAAGTTACAATGAAAGAGATGCTGTTTAATATTTGATCTTAAGGGTTAGTTCGCCCAAAAAGTAAAATTCTGTCACCAATTATCACTCTCACAATGTTCCAAACCCATAAAGCTTGTATTAATCTTTGGGACACAAGTGAAGATATTTTTAATGAAATCTGAGATCAAGGAAGTTCCTCAAGGAAATATGATTGAGCTTCTGTTTACCATATTTGAGTGCTCTGTATGTTCGCTAACAAATGTTTATATGGGAATAAAAGCCTAAATTAAATCTGTGATTGTGTCTCTCCGCTCGATGCATATGGATTTATTTTTGGGTGAATAGGCCTACATTCAATGGTGGGACCGAAATCTCTCAGATTTATTTTAAAAATATCTTGTGTTTCAAAGATGAACGGAAGTATTATGGGTTTTGAACGACATGAGAGTAATTAATAACAGAATTTTCATCTTTGGTAGAACTGTATACCCCTTTAAAATCAGAAAATTCTTTCAAAAATGCAGGTATTTTGGGATTAGGGTCTCTTTTTTTATCTTTTCTTTATCATATATAGCCAGGCAGACATAATCTACATTCACAGAACTGTAGAAGCAACAGCACAGACACTCTTCCAGTGATTTAATGGTCAATGAATGTGTAAATGCCCCTTGACTGTCCAGGTGAATGGATCTCTGATCCCTTCCTGAAAGAACATGGAAAATCACTCCACCTCAGACATATGTGGGTGTCAGACAAAATTCCAAAGTCTCATCACAATGCCAGGTCTGGCTTGGTGCTAATGCTGACCACACACTTCAGTCCTGGAGATTCTGCCTGCATGTTCATTGAAAAGCATGGCCTGCCCTTATCTTACTTAGATACATGAAATAATTCCTCTACATGGAAATTTGAAGAACAAATAGGGAATATTTGATTCTTGGTATCTTATTATTGCTGTGCATCTCATAATAACTGTTTCCAAATAAATTATATTTGTGATAAATTCTTGCCTTTCTTTTTTGTCTTGTATAGCCCAGCCATCAGCATAGTGGCTAGTCCACGTTACAGCTTATTCTGAATCACCATCTCAGACATGAAGAGGTCATTTGTCATACTGTTCAAAAGTTAGGGGTTGGTAAGATTTATTAATCAGTAATATTGTGAATATATTACTACAATAAAAAAAAATGCATGCAGTTTTAGCATAAACCGAAGGCTGACAAAAGGGACGATAGCACTGGTACAAAAGGGGTTAACTCTGGGTGTGTGGGAGGAGATATTTCATCATGGAACTGAGAGTTCTTGGGTTTGTGCATTTCATTGACCATTACGTACATCATACTTAAGTACTTATACTTCTGTTGCCAACAGAATATGAAAAATGTGGAGACCGAGTCTATGTTAAGCAATTTTCAGATGACTTGGCAAATTCTTGTTGCTATCTGTAATATGTCATCTGTATATAATTTGGGAATGCTTTAACTGAGAAATTAATTAAACGAACAGTTAATAACTCTCATAGTAGAAGATAAATTAAAAAAATGGTCAACAAGGGATGATCTATCTCACATTTGACTAAGACTGATTACTGCAGAACACTGCAAAACTACAATCAATTACAATCATATTCATGAATTTCCTCTCAGGCAATGTAAAAGAGTAATTTGAGGGCAAGAGAAGCATGTAGCCCATCTGGGAGTTTTTGGAGAATGTCAGGTCATTTATCAGCAAGGTGGTCTGGGATATATCTGTTGCTTGCGCACTTACATCACTGTTAAGGCACTTTCACACCAAGAACAATAACTATAAAGTTAACCATAACGATAACTACATTTGAGTCCACACCAACGAACGATAACGTTTATCATAAGCACGCGCTGAGTTGTGTCGTCTGCCGCTTTAAAAGTTTGAGCTCTTTGGAGCAGAGCGGAATCTGATTGGCTGTCAACGTTTTTATCATTCACAGGCTGGAAAAAAATAATTCTGAAAGTGATTCCAACGATATCATTTCTCTGTGCCGCTATAGTTGTGTTGTGGACCCTGCAATTCTTTTATATCCAGAACGATTTAAAGAACTGTCATAACTGTCATTATTGTCATAGTTATCCCCCTTGATGTGAATGGGCCTTTAGAAATTTAACCATGTCAAATTAAGCAGGTAGACACTACATGTGATGTTTATGGTAGGCCTATTATTGCAACATTCAAATAACTAACTTCTTACTTAGGAGGTGTAAACAATGATCAATGCAACTTTAAATATGTGATAACTGTTTAACAACAAATGCAACTAGAAAGTTTGTCAAAACAAATTGTCAAAGTTGGCAGTGCCAAACTGAAATGAAAAACTCAAGTTTTCCAAAAGTCAATTTTTGAAATTTTAATTTTATAAGGTTTGATGAAAGATATATATGTATATAGAAAATGTATTGTGGTTAATTGATGGTAACACTTTAGTTTAGGGTCCAATTCTCACTATTAACAAGTTGCTTATTAGCATGAATATTACTAGGATATTGGTTTATTAGTACTTATAAAGCAATGCCTTATTCTGCATGACCATATTCTACACCCCTTAATCCTACACAATACCTAAACTACCTGACTAACTATTAATAAGCAGTAATTAGGAGTTTATAGGCAAAAGTCGTAGTTAATAGTATAAGAATTGGACCCTAAGCTAAAGTGTGACCTTATTCATTTAACTATTGACACTCCCAGTTTTCAAAGTGCTTTAGATCTTAAATTTTTGTTTTAGATCCACAATTGTGACAGGGTTAAAGTTTGAACTTTATGAGTTGAGTCTTTTGTAACATCTAAACATGGAATGGAAGGCAAATTGCTTAGTGAACAAAATATCGTGTTGCACTTGACAAAATAGAGGGCTTGTAAACCTTTGGAGAATGTTGGGCGGCCCTGTCAGTGAAGTCCTGTTTTGCATCAGTTTTGAGGGGAAAAGTTCAGCAAAGTGCTACAGAGTACACACCAATCACACTGACTTTATATTAAACTAACTCTACACAGATCCGCTCTCTTATGCAACTATATACTAGGGCAAGGCTTTCTCAAGGACGTTTTGTTTAAATTGTGAATCCTCTGTTGATTCTTTATCATATACATTAAAAAATGCAGTGGAAAAAAACAGCTGGAGGCAAAAACTTGTAGAGGTCTTGATGAGCTCACCTGTCTGTCGTTGAGTCACTGCTTGTTATGTCAATTCACTTCTGAATCATGAGGTTTTTGAACTTGTCAAATGATCACCGTGCCTTTGCTCCATGCCTGTGGTGTTTTTGTGAGTGCTTGTTTGCTTCTGATTCAGACGGTCCCTTACAACACTGCTTCACTGTAACTGGATATGGGGTGTGAGACAGCTTCGTACAGAGAAGACCTTGTGAGTGTGCACAAAAAAATGGGGTAGAAACTGTTTTCACTCAGAAATTGCTAGTAAATTTTACAAAGAAGTAACGCATTTAATTAAAGACTGAAATTGTATTTTCTCGTAAAAACTTATACTAAAAATGTGTATACAGAGTTTTAAAAGGGTATTTGCTCCCTTTTTTGGGGAGAACTGACAAGTGCAACATTGTACACATTGTAGGAAACCTGAGTAAAGACACAATTTATTTTATTTTTTGAGTTAATATAAAAATTATAGACTCATGTCACCACTTCATAAGTTCTTGGTTGTTTTGAAATTCACTTTAAACGCAGCATTGTGCACCTCTAGATGCTTTCAATATATGTGGTTTAAGTCCTGCTTGTTCTCATATCTGACTACCTCAATTTCTAACAATTTCTTGAAGGGGACAATCACAGGTACATATAAATGGTGTTTTGTTCTATTAAATAAATGAAATGATTTTTTTTTTCAGGTTCCTAGTCTATTATTAAATTAAATTACGTGGAATGCTTGAAATATTAAAATATGGAATGCCGTGGAATGCTTGATTCTGATTTGTCAGAATATATGTCATTACACTGTATGACAAATATAGTGAAAATGTTCTTTTTTTACATTATTTTCTAATTTAATATAGCTTTTTTTTATTACAATATATGCTTATAATTTTAATGAAAAGTTGTAAATGTTGAAAAATGTATGCGAGTTTATGAATGTCTTGGTACTTGGTTTGTCCTCTTTTCCTTTAAGGACAGCAGCACTCAACCTTTCATGGGCTGATTACTAAAAGTCCTTCTGATGTGTTTCACAGATGTGAAAAGGAAAGAGTTGGATGACAAAACTGAACAAACTTGCATCAGTAGACCGCTGACATAGTTGGCAATGAGAGTTTTACAATGAGTCGCATGCCTGGACATGGACACCACTGGACTTCAGTTCCTGTAAATGAACGTTTCTACTAAATAATTTTTTTTTAGCCAGCTGCTATTTCCCTTTCTACTCAGTGACTTCCAGAATCACCTAAGCCAGACAAAACATTGCACCAGCAATATCACATATTTTCCACCCAAGGCATGATGGGTAAGCTGTATGCCCAGAATGGTTCTGCTCTCTTTTCTCTTTATTCACCATGGAGGATAAATCTTAAGCTAAGCAAATTTAAAAACATAAGGGAAAAATAGCACTTTTGTTACGTGTAGCCGATAGATAGATAGATAGGTAGATAGATAGATAGGTAGATAGATAGATAGATAGATAGATAGATAGATAGATAGATAGATAGATAGATAGATAGATAGATAGATAGATAGATAGATAGATAGATAGATAGATAGATAGATAGATAGCCTATAATGTGACCCTGTGTGGAAAGCCTATTTATTCAGCTTTATTATTATAAATCTCAATTAAAAACAAAAACAAAAAAACTTGTGACTAGTTTTGTGGTCCAGGGACACAGATAGGCCTACATTGAATTATTATTATTTTTTTAAATATACATTTACAAAGATATAATAGATAATCTCAAATATATAGAATGTTAATGTAACCTGTTCACCTCTGAATAATTATGAACTCTAGATGACAGTTACCTGCCGGTTTATGACTTCGCAGGTGATGCTTGTGTCGTGCCAGATTTCCCGACATTGACGCAAGCACAGACTGTAGAGGGTGAGAGATCCCTCCCCTCAAGCCCCCAAACACACACCCCCTCTCTCTCTCTCTCTCTCTCTCTCTCTCTCTCTCTCTCTCTCTCTCTCTCTCTCTCTCTCTCTCTCTCTCTCTCTCTCTCTCCGCACTGTGCTGGATAAAATCCCCCTTTAAAAGCGCACTCGTCCCACATCAGCTGGACGGCGGAGGTTCAGCACAGTCTGGGAAGGCAGCTGGAAACAAGCGCGCGCAAAGACATTCAACCTCCGCAAACCTTTCCGTGCCTCCCTCTTCAGTGCGCAACAGAAAATACTGCACATTGACACACACATACACACACAAACTGTTCTCCGTAACGGGTGAAAATGACCCGTATCTCGGTAAAGAAGCTCCTGCTCCTGCTGTGCATCGGGGGATCTGTCCACTGTATGCCACAATCTGCAGTGAAAAGTAAAAGACAAACGCAGCAACAAATCAGTCTGGACCCGGTCTACGAGGAAGCCAGGAGTTTAGCCATCCATGAAAGTAAGTTCGTCAGCTTATTTCTTTGATTTTGAATGGAGAAAAAAAATATCTTCAAAAATGTAGACAATCTAACAAACTTTTCAGGGCATTTATCATAAATTAGACGACTGTACAGTGTAAAAGTTGACTACAGGTGTTTTATATGGAATATATATGCTAATTTTGTCTTTTTAACTTTAGATGGCTGCAACGACAACGGTCGATTTTATAGGATGAACGATGAGTGGGAGCGCCCGTACATGGACAGCACTCTCACCTGCACTTGTCAGGGGCAGTCAGGGGTCAAGTGTAAATCCAAACCAGCAGGTGACTGTTTTTATTATTCAGACTCTTTTATTCTGAGCTATGCTATATTAAGGTTCTTTTTTCCCCCTTTTTTATTTTTTTATTTTTTTGTGAGCGCGCAATAATGCGCAATTACGCACGTATGTGAGTCCGGAACGAGTTGTTTGATTATTTTCTGTGTTTAATATGAATCTAAATTTGTACTATGATGTAAATCAAGAGATGTATCGTTTATATGCTCATTTTTGGCACCTGTAGCCGAGGAGATCTGCTATGACAAATTCAATGCACGCTCTTACCGAGTCGGAGAGACCTACGAGCGACCGAAGGATAGCATGATTTGGGACTGCACCTGCATTGGGTCCGGCAAAGGCAAAATTAGCTGCACCATCGCAAGTAAGTCCAAGACAAAAAAAAGTATAAATTGTAAATTAAATTTTGCAGTAAGTGTACTTACAGTGCAGTTACCTAAGAAAGTACTGGGTAACTATGGGTTTAGGTGTAGGTTCAGGGTTAGTACCTAGTTATTACCCGTACTTGGGGAACAAGGCTGTAAAATAAAGTCTTTTTTTCTCATGACTAAACTAATCAGGGTTTTTTTGTGTACAGATCGCTGCCATGAAGGAGGTAATTCATACAGAATCGGGGACACCTGGACACGACCCCACGACACTGGAGACTACATGCTTGAATGTGTGTGTCTTGGCAACGGAAAGGGAGAGTGGACCTGTAAACCAGTCGGTGAGACAGTGTTTGGCTGTACATTTGTCTTTGCAAACAGTTTGCAGACTAATAGTGATTCCTGTAATTCTGGATAAATATCCCAAAAAGGGATTAAGGCATAACTATTTTAAAAATCATTTTAAAAATGTAATTTAGTTTATGCATATGCTGATTTTTTTATTTATTTAATTATTTAAGGTTGTGTATATGACCTGTGGATTTAATTATTATTTGTTTGTTAGTTGGTTTGTTTATGTGTTGCTTGGTTGATTATGTATACAGTGTACAGATGAAACTGCATGTGACTCTTTTTGGAAATTTGACATGCTAGCATGCCACACCCGAGTGGTAAGAACAAGATGCTAAATTTACTGTATCTTCACAGCGGAGCGTTGCTATGATGACTCACAAGGATCTTCATATGTGGTTGGTCAGACATGGCAAAAACCCTATCAAGGCTGGATGATAGTGGACTGCACATGTTTGGGGGAGGGCAACGGGCGCATAACCTGCACCTCCAGAAGTAAGTCTGTCATCAACTTCAGGAAAAAAAAAACAAAAAAACATTTGTGACGGACTTTCTAAAAACACCTCTTTGTTGTGTTTGTTGCTCAGTAGATGCCTACTCGTTTCCAAGGTCCTGTTTTTTTCTCATAAGCACACAATTTTCCCATGTCTCCTTTCATGACTTTGTAGTTATTTACATTACACACCCTTATTACATAATTACCAATGAGCTCTGCAAGCTTCCTGTAGCTGGATGGGCTTATGCACATGGAAAATTACAGCATGCACTTTGAAGTTGAAGTCTTGCAGTGAAAGAAAAGTGGTTTGGGTGAAGAAACACTATTAAGATCTTGGCTTCCTTCACCTGTTCTGCTTGGAAAGTGTCGGAAAACACTTCATCATGGGTCATAAATTAAGACAACCTACTGAAGTGTGATGGTGTGGAAGTGTTTCCTAAACAAGCTTGTTCCAAGCATGAACATCAGAAGAGAAGGGGTGGGATGAATGGATGTGAGGGATGTTTTCATTGTTATATGCCACTTATTACCTTGACTACATGTTTGGCATTGTTTCATTGTCTTTTCCAGACCGCTGTAATGACCAGGACACCAGAACCTCATACCGTATTGGTGAGACCTGGACCAAAACCGACTCCAATGGAAACACTCTGCAGTGTCTTTGCACAGGCAACGGTCGTGGAGAATGGAAGTGTGACAGACATGCTGCTTCCCATACAACCGCTGACATTGGTAAGTTATAATTATAGTTCTAATTAATGGATGGAAAAGACTTAGAAGTGTAATCGCATTATTTCATTACAATTCTCCCCACTTTTGTGAATTAATGTTCACATGGTGACAATTAAAGGTGCAACATTTGTTAAGCTGTAGACCAAATTTTCATTAGGTGATATGTAGCATAAGTGTGTAGCAAACCAATTGTTCATTACATAAATCAAAGCAACCTCTTGGAATTTCTGTTGTAAATAATCTGGGACCAAATGGGAATTCCAAGGAATGAAGCATAGCATGAAACCAGAACTAGATCTTAAAGCACAAAGTTCCCAAATTCCCAAAATTAGGCCATTATGACTACAAATATAAATGCCTCTATACAGCATCAAAAGGAAATATTTCAGGGTGTTTAAACTTCTAAAGTTCCTAACATGATTTCCATGAATAGGATACAAGCATCAGAACATTATTCCAATGCAATACAAATGGAGATCTGATAAAGATTATACAATATCCAGTAGGACTCTAAGAAGAACCAAAAAGATCTGTAGGAATTTTTGTAGGATCATAGAATCATACTTCCCCCCAAAAAATAGAATTTTAATTCCCGAAAGGCATTTTTTTTGGTCATAAGCTTCAACAAATGATCTCTGTTGTCTTTGTGACTAGGTTCTGGGTCTTCCGTGGCTCATAGAGTTACAGAAGTGATGAACCAAGTCAACGTCCTGTCTGAACTTCTTGAGGAGGAGGGTAGCTGTAAAACCGACTCAGGTGTGTCCTATTCCAGTGGCATGAGCTGGATCAGAACTCAGGGCAGCAAGGAAATGCTGTGCACTTGTGTTGGAGGAGGAATCAGCTGCGAAGAGCAAGGTGACGTTTAAATCCAGGGATCCGGGGATATTTTGTACACGATCCAGTATGTTATCCAGGTCTTAGAATCTTTACGTGCATGTTTACTTTACGATCTCGTTGAGACTTGGAGGTCATGGGGCCAATGTAGGTTCAAGTCCTTTTTCACCCATTTCTTTTTTCTATGGATAAAATGGCACAAACGTTTACTTTTGTGTATTTGGCATGCAAGTTTTACCAGTTTGTACATTGCCTGGGAATTGAACCCATGACCGTGGCATTGCTAGCACTATGTTCTACTGTTTAAGCTATTGGAAATACCCATTGACCCTCATTCTGTACCCATTGACACATACTGATTATCTCTCAAAAAGTTGGGGATTAATATATACATATTTTTTTTAAATATTGGCAGGACATGAACCCACATTTCTAATGATTGAAACACCCCTGGTGCCATTAATAATGCTGTCCTCTCTTTGATTTACGCAGATGGACAGTCTCAGGTTTATGGTGGCAACTCTGGTGGGCAGCCATGTGTGTTCCCCTTTGTTTTTAGTGGGAACACCCACTACTCCTGCATTTCTGAGGGCCGAGCTGATGGGCAGCTATGGTGCGGTACCACCTCTAACTACGACAGTGATGGCCTGTACTCATTCTGTACCGGAAAGAACCGTAAGTGCATCTCAGAGCCTCTTTCTTTATGTTCTCTGCAGAATAGACCGACTTAAACCAGCAGAAATACTTGTCCATACTTAGTTCGGACCAGCCTAGCCACATTTCATGGTCTTTCTAGTAAAGCTGGTTGACCAAAGAGTTACAGATACAACATGGTGGCCTGGACTTTTCACTGGTAAAGTAATGGGTCAAGATTTCCCTCTTGGTTTGTCTGATTGTTCCTTTCTTTGGTCTTTCAGAGCTTGTGACGACCCGTGGTGGAAACTCTAATGGCGCTCTGTGCCAGTTCCCCTTCAAGTATAATGGACGCAACTACACCGACTGCACATCTGAAGGCCGTCGTGACGGGATGAAGTGGTGTGGTACTACAACTGACTATGATGGAGAGCGTAAATACGGATTCTGTCCCATGGCTGGTGAGAATGTTTGATTGATTTAAGATATGAAGTTATTGCCTCTAGAGGTAACAGAGGAAATCTAGTGGAAATATAATAATAGCTTAGAAATAAAATTTTACACTGAAACTTTACTGAACTTTAAGTATACTGCAAATACTGGAGGATTTGAGCACATAGCTGCATAAAGATCACATTTTTACAGTTGTCCATGTACTCAGTGTGCCATTAGGAGTATAAATGTGGGTTGTTACCTCTTTAATTTACTGGTTCTTTTTAATACATTCAGCTGAAGTCAGGTTTTATAGACAGTAATAGTTTTTTGGGCCTTAATTGGTCATTTATGTGCTCGGGCCATGACACTCAGTGGCCTGCAAATGAGTTCTCGAGCTGCATTTAAGAGCTATTAAGGCAGTTGGAGTTTTTAAGACCATGTAATGCAGAACTGATTTGTGGCTCCGCTGACTGGATCTATGGGGTCCGCCCCTGTCAGGGTTTTAAGCCTGGCTCCACTCCAGACCAGACATGGTTCCTGGCTTTGTTCCAGGGAGAATGAGATCAGAATGAACACCAAATACCACATGCATTCAGAATAGACATCCTTGTCGTAAGTATTTGTTTTTTCAATGCAATCATAAATTCCCTTTCTTCGTTTTAATTCAGCTCATGAGGAAGTCTGCACTGTTAATGATGTCATGTACCGCGTGGGTGACGAGTGGGACAAGCGCCATGACACACTTGGTCACATGATGCGCTGCACGTGCCAGGGCAATGGACGTGGGGAGTGGAACTGCATTTCCTTCACTCAGCTCAAAGGTCATTAGATGTTCCCAAATACAATTATCTTACAAATATACTGGTCATTTTTTGAAGTAGTTCTGGACATGACAAAAGACATCATGAAATACAATAAATGCAAACAATGTCATCATAAAGTTGTTCAAAAAATTCTTGCCTATTTCAGACCAGTGCGTTGTGAATGGACAGACATATGACGTGAACGAGACCTTCGAAAAGCGCCATGACCAGGGCTACATGATGAACTGCACATGCTTTGGACAAGGCCGTGGTCGCTGGAAATGCGATGCCATCGGTAAGCAGGCATTCGTTGCTATGTTCAGCCTTTTGTTCTCTTTCCTTTTTCTAACCTTTTTCTCAAAATGTAAGAACTTCCCTTCATAAGTTCTTAAGCATGAATGGTCATGTTTCCTTCAATTCAAATCGAACAGACTTGTTTTAAACAATAGTTTTTGTAAACATGTCAGAGTTGTGATGAAAGAAAGACTATTTTTACTTGGTTTACACAAGCCATTTTTTCTTTGCCTTTAGACCAGTGCCAAGAACCCGAGACCAAGGTGTTCTACCAGATTGGCCAGACTTGGAACAAGGTCATCCAAGGCATCCCGTATAGATGTTCCTGCTATGGTAACGGCATTGGAGAACTGGCCTGTGAGCCTCTACAGTCCACTGGTAAGAGATCACAACTGTGTGTGGGTGCTGTGCACATACTAACACCATTTATTGTTAATAAATCCTGATATGTGTGTGACAAGATTCATAAATCAGACCTGTATGGTTGGCGCAAATGCATTTTGAGTAACATGTATGAATTAAATTGAAAAGAAAGATGGATCGGAGATGCTGTTTCTTTTCTTCTTTGTAAGCATGCCATTTTTTTTAGTTGCTTTCAAAAAGTGGTGGGGACAAAATCAACTTTTGCTAAAAGTAGTGGGGGCATGTCCCACCCATCCCACTCGGGAATTACGCCTGTGCAACAGTCACTTTCCCGCAATTGCCCTCCTTTAACTTGACTAACACTTGATTATGCATGTTTGTTTTTCTTTTAAAAGCCTCAAATGGTCCCACTAAAAGAGCTGTCACCCATCGTTTACCAACCAACAACCTCTTTGAAATTCAGCAGATGTAGATCAACCTCCATCTAACCTCTCTACAGGGGAAACATTAACCATTTGAAGTTGGGGAGATAGGACAGAAAGGGCTTTTTTTTTAATGAAGATGTTCAGCAGAATGTCTGGGCTTCTAGTTACTAGAGCTTTCAACCTCCCAAAAGTACCATAAAAGTAGTCCATATGATTTGTGCACTACTGTATATTTCACATCTTCTGAAGACAAATGACAGCTTTGTGCTGAGTACAATTTTAGTCGTTATTCATTGAAAATCATGCCTTTGAATGACGTTTGATTTTTATTTTAATCTTTGGTTTTGGCAACTGTTAGAGTTTTATTTTAATCTATGGTTATGGCAAACTTGTGCAAAATACCACAGGTGATTCTCAAACAGCATTTATAGCTTCCAATACCATGGTTTGGTGTTCAGTTGTGATTGTTTGCAACCAAATGGCCTGTAGGAGTAGCAATAAGTAATGTAAGACAGGTTGTGGTTTGTTAGCAGTTGCCGTTTTTTCAAGGAAAGTGTGAGCTGCATTTTTACGACCTTCACAGAACCAAAAAAGGACAGCTGCACTATGTACTTAGACCATCTGTAAATGATTGTCTTTAACACTGTATATTGAAGGTTGTGCTTTTGAAGGGCCACTGTGAATTTGTATCTGGGTGACCATATTCCTTTTTCAGTATAATTTTGGTTTTGACACCACAAAGACTGATGTATTTTCTCCTAGAGGTGAAGGGGACATCAGAATTGTTCGAAATGACCTCACCGCGTTGAATTGCATGCAGCTGTTAACCAAATTCTGTGAAGGCCTGGGGATAATAAAGGGTAAAGTGGTGCAGAATGTTATGGACAGGTGTGATTTTTAACACCGCACCCATGCAATCATCCTCTGAACTGTTTAACGCCCCACACTTGACAAACTGGGGTCATTTTGCTCCATTTTCAGACATCTGGCCAGACAAATGATTCGACTGTCTTATCCAAACTTCTTTTCAAATTCTTAATGTGAAACAGACTGTTTTCAAAGACTTCTTTGTTTTCCTTTCCTTCTCGGTGAATTAAATACAACTGCAGAGTAAATGGCCTTTATAATATGAAATTAGCTAATCAGTCAGTTAACAATCATTATTTGTTTATCCTCCTCCTCAAAAGCTCCTGTTCGGGTCATCATCACAGAAACCGGAAATCAGCCAAATTCCCATCCCATCCAATGGAACGCTCCCTCGTCTGCCCACATTACGCAATACATCCTCAAGTGGAGAGTCGTAAGTCTTTTTGTTTTGTACTTTCGCATTGAGGATTTTCAGATCTGGATGTTTCAGGTGATATAGTTTTATGTCAGTAAAGAAGATTCCAACAGCATCGATTTTTATCCAGATTCCTGGAACGAGAGACATTTTGTCCCTTCAGAGAATGTTTGTGTACCTCCCTCGGCAAGGGATGATTGCTTATACTAAAAGTACAGGATGAGATTTCATCACACACAAACAAGCCACAGTCCTTGAACTAAAAAACACACATTTACTCTTCACTCTGACACAGCGAATCATGGACTTCAGTGGAAAGTTGCAAAATTGTTTATCTTTGTTCTTCTTAACTAACAGAAAGAGGCTTTCTAGAATTTTTGCAATTTATCTAAAGCGGGACAATATTTAATTTTTGCAGGCCTAAGTACATTAAAAAACAATAAATATTTTGGAATATATATTATTTATATTTTTCCTAATGTGTTTTTGTTTTGTTTTTTTGCAAGATTTTTCAGAGCTGTTTCAAGGCCTGTAAATAAAGCAGAATAATGCACCCTTTTCACATTTCTGGGGTTCTCAGAAGGTCAATTTAAACTTCTATAGCAGTGAATGGTAGACGGCTGCAAATACATTTTTTTTTTTTTTTTGGCATTTCCATTTTCTCAAATTGCAAAAGAAAAAAATCCACTACAGTGTTTCCACAAATTTCCAAAACAGAAAAAAATATAGAGATTGATTACAGCAGTCAAAAGAAAGAAAGATGTCAAATATACCATCACTCCCTCAGCCGTTGAATTAGAAACACCCTCGCGCAGTATTATCTTGTTTTTGTATAGCCTTGTAAATGTATAAATTTGTTATTTTTTTTAACTAAATATTTTTTCTAGATTTTTTCATTGTGTAACATTTTCCTTTCGCAGAAAAATACACAAAAACCCTGGAAGGAGGCAACCATTCCTGGTCACATCAACTCCTACACCATTTCAGGGCTTAAACCAGGTTTGACCTATGAGGGTCAGCTGATCAGCATTCTGCGCTATGGACCTAGAGAGGTCACTCGCTTTGACTTCACCACTACGTATGGCTCTCGTATGTAGATTTTTTACTTTTTATCATCTTCAATTCTTTTTTATTTTTTTCAATTCTCGTTCAGAAACCTTGAAAAACTTCATTTAACATCATTCCCCCATTTTTGCAGTGGCCAAAGCAGAGGGTGAGACCACCCAGCCCCAGCCGGAGGTGGACACCTCAGAGTCCGTTACTGAAATCACCTCCAGCAGCTTCGTCATCTCCTGGGTATCTGCATCCGACACAGTGTCTGGATTTAGAGTGGAATATGAACTGTCAGAGGATGGAGCACAGCCACGTGTGATTGGTGAGTAATAGTTGGAGACATGCCACTAGTTGAAAAACTGTATATTACTGGGAATTAAACAAGCTGATTAATTGATGAATTTAATTCTCAGGTTTTCTAGTGACTTTGTAAAATTCAATTGACTTAATTAGTTAATTAATTACCCTTATTTTTCCCCATTACACAGACCTCCCAAGAACAACAACATCAGTGAACATCCAAGATCTTCTGCCTGGCCGTAGGTACAACGTCCAAGTTTTTGAAGTCAGTCCAGAAGGAGAAACAAATCGCATCCTGTCAACATCTCAGACCACTGGTAAGATGACCATCACTGTGCACAGGTTTTCAAAATTAACTTTTTGAGACAATTTAAAAGCCATGAATATGCATTAATTTAATTAAAATATTTTATTTAGCCTAGGTGTTTTTCACATTGCATTTGCAGAGCAAACAGCAAAGTTTATTTTCTAATGTGATTTTGTTGCTAAAATTTTGATGCTAAGAATGGGTTGCCACATGAAGTTCTTGGTGAATAAATTAACCGTCTATTAACAGCACCTGACACTCCAACCAATCATGAGGTCTCAGATGTCCGGGATACGTCCATCATGATAAGATGGGCCAAACCCCAAGCACCTATAACTGGTGAGTACATTTATGTACCAACATTTGTGAATTAAGATATTAAGATATTTATTGTTTTCTTAAGTTGCATTTTTAGTATGTCTGCTGATAATGTACATGAATGTGGAATCAACAATTTTTTCATGTAATGTGTGTGCGCAGGCTATCGTGTGGTGTACAGACCCTCAGTAGAGGGCAGCAGTACTGAGCTCATTCTCCCTAAGACTCAAACAATGGTGAAACTGGGTGACCTTCGACCTGGCTTGTCATACAATGTCAGTATTTACTCAGTGGAAGACAACATGGAGAGTGAACCTTTGGTCCTACAGTTCAGCACCACTGGAGAGCAACAGCCTGGTAAGAATTCAGAATATCCTTTTTTGGGATCCTCTTTAATTGCAAGATATAGTAGAAAGTGACATGAAATTATTAGGAGACAGCGGACATGTTGAGACATGTTGCAGTTTTTGTTTTTATAGCTTTCTGCTGCCCCTCTTATTTTCAGTTAGTTCAACATGTGTATTCTTACCTCTGATTGTGTCAAAATGTTTTACCCCCACACACTCCTAGTATTTTATGTATGCATTTTAGTTCAAACAACTTTATTTACTCAATTTCCCTAAGCTAGTGAAAGTGCTCAAGTTTCTCACTCACATGTAAAGATGTCTGCCAGTTCTCTGCCTCCTCACGCTGAGAGCTGACTATAACAAATGCCTGAGCTGGGAGATTTAGTGCTCAGCCAAAACAACTTTATAAGCATGGACTGGGAAGTTTTGAGTGTCTTTCTGTTCTTGTCTTGCCAGTTGACGTCTTTTTTTTACCAAAAACACACTTCCTTATGAGAACTGTGAAAAGTCTTTTTTTTCCTTGTGTGATCATCTTGTTTTTCTTTTGAAGCCAATAGATAACTCTTTTACTTTTTTTGAACTCCAAGAAAGAATCTGTTGATTACCTTGCTGAATAATCCAGCAAAAAACAGCATGAGGTCCAGGTTGGTTTATGCTGGTCTAGCTGGTGGACCAGCATAGTCATGCTGTTCTCAAGCAAAACTAAGCAGGTGTAATTTTTCAGTAGGGGATATAGACATTCCCGATGAAATAAATATTTATGGGTACTTGTTAAACTAATCATCACAATTTTTTTTGCTTATACTTATGGTTAGGATTTGAACAGACTCCTAATCCTAGCTTGCCCAAATTACTCGTGTTTACATTACTGATCATTCATACCTTTCCTTTTAGCAGAGCACTGACATATTGCCATTTTGCTTTCCACCTCATTAACAGAGGAGGTCCAAGCTCCCACAGACCTGCAGTTTTATGAAGTTACCGATGTCAAGATCACCATCACCTGGACTGGTCCTCCTAGTGAGGTCTCAGGATACCGCGTGACCTTTGCGCCTGTAAGCACAGACGGCCGAGCCCAGAGACCCCTTCAGCTTCCTGTGACGCGAAATGCTTACGCCGAGCTCACACACTTGCACCCTGGCACACTCTACCGCTTCCATATTTATGCAGTCAATGGAGGAGTGGAGAGCGAACCTTTGGTTGGGGAGAAATCTACGAGTAAGTGACATTCATACATTTGTCTTTGAGCTGTTCATGATCTAAAGTGCAACTAACAAAAGTTGCTAAATCTGTTTATAGTTATGAGTATGTCATACATACCATCTAGGTCATAGATTTCATTACATTGCCTATGTAAACATCAATTCAACATTCTCCTCCCTCAGAGCCTGATGTCCCTACTGACCTGCGCTTCACTGATATCACTGACGACAGCGCTCTGGTCATCTGGTCTGTCCCCAGAGCTCAGGTCACAGGTTATCGTCTATTCATCAGCATCGGCAACTCCAGCCCCAAACAGCTGAGGATCCCTGGACACGAGTCTCAATACAAGCTCAGCGACCTTCAGCCTGATACAGAGTACAGAGTCACTCTGCACTCAGAGCAAGGGAACACGCTCAGCGAAGGAGTCACTGATGCCTTCAGAACATGTGCGTAACCTTTTCTCCTGAGGTGAAACAATAGAGTAAAGGTGATGATACACAGGGCAACTTTTTGAGCAATATTGCTGGGCAATGTTGGCGTCAACGGGCAACCAGATGAGACACAGGGCCCACGACCGATCTAAATTATCCAGATAGAAATGTATTGCCCATTTTCAATGGGAAAGTGCCCAAGAAACAATCGATAACAAAAGATTGCCCAGCAACATTGCTCAAAAAGTTGCCCTGTGTATCATCACCTTAATAGTGCCCTCCAAGGAGTGTCCATTTTAATTATCCTCTCTTTTGCTTTTGTTCTCCAGCTCAGCCAACGGGTAACGCTCCTCGATTCACCACTGATGTCACCGACACAGCCATCATTATTACCTGGACCCCTATACCACGATACAAATACAGGGTATAAACACTTTCTGCTTTTCACATTAGCATTTTGTTGTGTAAAACATTTCCAGAAGAAAAAAAAACCTTATGTATTTCCCTGTGATGTTTCAACTTTGACTTCCTGTCTTAAGATAGTCTTAATATGTGTCCTTCTCTCAGATGTCTGTGAGGCCCAGCCAAGGTGGTGAGGCTCCCAGAGATGTGACCTCTGGGGATGGCACTATTTACTTTTCCGGTCTGACTCCGGGATTGGAGTATACCTACAGCTTGCAGCCCCTGTTCAATGGCCGAAGGCATGGCAACCCTATCACAAATAAAGTTGTGACATGTAAGTTACTGATAAGTCTAATTCAAGTCAATCCTACTTTGTCCAAAAGCTCTAAATGTTAGAGAGCAAAACGCGCATGTTGGTTTATTACTAGACCTCTGACAGAGATTAAATGAAATGTCATTCAAGAGACTTTTAGCCTGTATTGTAGGGCTTAAAGTAGTAGGTATATTTTCTAATGTTGAACTTCATTCCTCTTTGCTCTGCCACAATAGCCCTATCCCCACCAACTGACCTGAATGTGGTGTCTAACCCTGTCACTGGTAACCTCAATGTCAGATGGAGCAGAACCAACAGTCCGGGTAAATATTGACTGTACACCCACTTCTTATCCTTGTTCACCCTTTCTTTGAAGCATGCTATTAGACCTTGGCCAACTGTGTAGGCTGTGTGTGTATGTGACTAGTTGCAAATATTTAGGTTTAATTTTATCCAATTACTTCTCCTTGGGAATCATCCTTTGCTCCCACTATTCTTTGTCTGTTTATTTATCTTTCATCTGTTTGTCGTGTTTATTATTACATTTAGTGCATTTCATTCTAACTCTTTCTGTTTTTTGTACGTTAAACTCTACACACTGTCTGTAAGCATTTATTTTTATCCCGTTATTCAATGTATTACCAACTATATCTATAGTATAAACCATAGTTTATTGAACAACACATTGGTGTTCTTTAGAGAACCTATATACATAATTAACCTAACCCTATAAATATGGTAATCAGATGGTATTACTGCATCTCAACCATAGTACCTTCACAATGCTATTCTGTAAGTGTCCATTTCTATTTGTTATACTTGAAATATCCCCTTTGTCCTCTCAGATATAACTGGCTATAGGGTGACGTGCACACCAACCAATGGGCAGCGTGGAACTACTCTAGAGGAGATTGTTCAAGCGGAAGAAACCTCATGTACACTTGATAACCTGAGTCCTGGAGTTGAATACAATGTCAGTGTCTACACTGTTAAAAACCACCTAGAGAGTGAGCCTATCTCAACCACCATTACGCAAGGTAAGACCTCATTTATTGTGAACAGTATAGTAATAAGATAATTAAAGGTAAGTTCAAGCCATGCTATGCTGGATCAAAACCACCATGACTGATCCAGAGAATCACCTGATTATCATGGACCTGTAGATTTATAAATTCACCCTCTCAAGACACCCAGCCAAAAAGAGGTGTAAAGAGGTGTTCACATGGACAGCAGTTTGGCGTATATGCTTGCCATTTGCTGCTTTTAATGCAAGCAATAACAAGCACTGAATAGGAACAACAAGCACATCTCACCAGACGGCATGTTATATATGTTATGTGGAAGCCAAACCACCATTGGTCCATTTTTAGTGCTCAAAGCCACGATGGTGAACTAATGGCTTACTCCTCACAGGGCTCCAATCTGCTGCCAGTATTCACCCAAAAGTTCAGTCTGGGTGACCCTGAACTATGTCCACTGCACCAGATAATCCTGCTGCTCTTGTTAAATGCTGCCGATTCTATTAGATGCATCACACATACCCTGTACAGATTCAGAAAGACTGTTGCTTTTAATATAGAGCTATTAATCACTAAGAAAATCCTTGGCATTTAATCTGTTTGTGCATCATGAAAATAATTGTGTAATTCTCAACAAGCATGGCTGTTTCACTTATGGTTATAAATGTTAGAAAATATCTATTGCATTTGATATTTGCTAGAAAAGTTGGAGCTTGACAAATTTTTTTTTTTTTTTTTTTTTGTAGTATGACTAATTCAAATCAAAAGCCTGTTTATTTTATGATTATTGTGTGCATGTCTTCTGATTATTAATTAGATATCAGCATTTGTTAGCATTGATGGCATGAGAACAATAATTTGCTACTTGTCTTAATTATTCAATGTCATTGCTTCTGTGTGTCTTGTCTTCTCTCTCCCTTCCCAATGAATGCAACTTTCTAAACCGATTAAAGATGTGCCCAAGGTGGGTGATCTCAGTTTTGTTGATTTCACGGATACCACAATCGGAATTAGATGGACCCCATTAAATTACCCAGCGGTTACTGGATACCATATAACAGTTGTTACAGCCGGCCAGAGTTTTCCTATTTTAGAGGACATGGTGAACTCCTCCGTCAACTATTACACTATTCATGGACTGGAGCCAGGCATCAATTATGAAATCAGTGTGTCCACCATTACAGATGAGGCGGAGAGCGTGCCCTCAGTGATCACACAGCAAACCCAAACTGGTGAATTATCCCACATAGGTTTATTACATTTCGGAGGGTGGGAGTAAAAGAAGTAGGAAAGGAATGGAGAATATGGACGTAAAAGAGAGGCCGAGACCCTCTTCCCCCAAACATAATTCGCACAGACCACTTCATTTCATTATTTCCTCGCTAACCAAGATTGTTAGCAATTTGCTATTTCCCAAACTCAATGTACCTTTTTGAATCAATAATCTAGGAATTCTAGGAATATCTTTGCATTTGCATTCACTAGGTGGGGAATCTTTGTGTTTGTCGTCATTGTATTCCTATTTCATGTTAATAAGAAAAGGTTAAATAGCATTTTTTTTTAGCAAATATAATATTCATTTAAATGTTTTTTTAGCATACACATTTCAATCTATGCTGACTTTTTACTTAGTTTATGACTTTATTTTCTCTCAATGTCCTCTTGATTAGCTGTTCTAGCCCCCACAAACCTGTACTTTCCTGAGGTGGGCTCAGACTCCATGCATGTGTCATGGACCGCACCTTCTGTTCAGCCATCCGAAATTAGTCGTTTTGTCATCCGCTACCATCCCACAAACAACGATGACACCCAGGAAGTCAACGTAGGAGGTGGCACCAATAGCTTCATCCTTCAGAGTAAGAGTTTACTAATGCTTTCTTTATATCACCCTTTAGGAAACAAATCACAAGATTCCAAGGTTCCGTGTGCATCTCACAGTCCAAACACGTTTCACCTGCTGATTCTGATTTTTTTCTCGATTCAGACTTGCTGCCAAATACAGAGTATCTGGTGAAAGTAGTGTGCGTCTATGGTGACAAAGAGAGTGAACCTGTAACTGGTATTCAGAAAACAAGTATGTATTTGGAAATAAGAAATGGTATTCAGTTATTAGGTTTCTTTCCACTTCAAGTCCGTCAGTTCTTCCACTTAATTTCTTTCTCCTCATTCACACAGAACTGGACTCCCCGACAAATCTGGACTTCTCTGAAGTCTCCACCAATTCATTTACCGTGCACTGGATAGCCCCACGAGCCGTCATTACAGGTTACCGCCTACGCTATCAGCCAACAAGGGATGGGCGCCCTAAAGATGAGAGACTTTCCCCGACAAGAAATTACTTCACACTGGGGAACCTGGCCCCTGAGACAGAGTACAATGTCTATATTTATGCTGTCAGTGGCAATACAGAGAGTCTACCACTTACTGGAACGCAAGCAACGGGTAAAAAGTTAGAAATTAATAATTTTTTTGGTTAACCTTTGTGAGGTAGATTGATGTGACTCTTGTTTCTTCCTGTAGTCTCTGACGCTCCCACTGACCTGGCTGTGACGTCCTCCACTCCCAGTAGCATCACCATCTCCTGGGATGCCCCTGCAGTCACTGTACGCTACTATAAGATCACACATGGAGAAACAGGTATGACAAATGGTTTAAAGTGTGTTTGTGGGGTTGTGTTCTGTTGCTGCAAGTTTACTTGAACTTGTAAACTTGAACTTTCCCAGGGGAAAGAGATGCACCCAGAGAGTTCACTGTTCCAGGAACACAGTCCACTGCTACCATCCAGGGCCTGAAGCCAGACACAGATTACACCATCACGCTGTATGCCGTGACAGGCAGAGGTGACAGCCCAGCCTCCAGCACACCAGTCATCATCACACACAGGACTGCAGGTGGAAGTAAGAACAAGTCATTTGTATCTCTTACGGTTTCTGACCATTAGCTTACCACAACTTTCTTGTGACTGTATTGTCTTTACTTTTCTCCATTCTCAGGTGTTACATCCCCATCAGATTTAGATGTTACTGATATTCAAGACAATACCTTGACTGTCCGCTGGAGCCCAGCTACAGGTCCCATCACAGGGTATAGAGTAACAGGGACGCCCAAGGGTGGGCAAGGTCCTACATTCTCAGAGCTGGTCGGCCCTGGTGAGACATCTCTCGCTCTTTAACCTTTTATCAATTTTTATTCCTTCTCATGACCTTGAAGCTGACTTAGAAGAATTAGTTCAGTACTTGAAATTGGAATAATAACTATTCTGTTTATGCCTTTTTAGAGCGTACTGAAATGACCATCAGTGGCTTGGTACCCACATTGGAGTATACAATTAATGTGATTGCTCTCAGCCGGGAAGGAGAGAGCACCCCAGTGGTCCAGAAAGCTACCACAGGTTAGTGTTTTTTATATCTTTTAACTTATTGAACTTTTTAACATTTGAAATCATAGTTCAGGTCTAACTTGTCTACTGGAACAACCTGAAGATTAGTGTCTTGCTCAAGGGGTCAATGGTTCATGGCTTGTTTCTTGCGGGATTTAAACCAGCATACTTTCAATTAATAGTGCTGAGCTCTAGCAACTATGCTAAACCACCCTATGCATACTCCCTTAACGCTTCCCTTCCAAATCTCTAGCCAATTTGCAACATCCTAGAGACCTGACCTTCTCTGATGTGGACTCCACCTCCATGCTTGTGACATGGGATGCTTCACGGGTTCCAGGAGTGACCTCCTACAGGGTTCTGTACTCTAGTCCAGAGGAGGGAGAGCGAGAGTACCAACCAGCCCTAAGTGGTCGTGATAACAGTGTGGTTCTCCAGGGTCTGCGCCCAGGAACCAAGTACAATGTTAAAGTCATTCCCATGAAAGGACGTTACCCAGACCGTACCCTTGAGGGTATTCAGCACACTACCCATGAGGAGACTCAGCCCACTGGTATGGCATATTGTAATTCATCTTAGATTTTTAAGCTAGTAAGTTAATGGGGTTGAGTGTTATGGGGGATCTTTCCTGATTTTTGTCCTTTCACCTTTCTCAGTTGTTCCTGCTCCGACCAATATCCAGTTCCTCGACATCAGTCCATCTTCCTTTATTGTGGCATGGCAGGCACCCAGTGGCAGACTTTCTGGCTACCGTGTGGTGGTCTCCCCAAAGAACCAGTATCCCACACCCAAAGAAATGAATGTTTCACCTGACTCTACACAAGTCTTAGTGCCCGGGCTTATGGTAATATGTCTACCTTCTCACACTTTACAAATACATTAATCTTTTGGTAACACACAAGTAACAAGTAAAGTCACAAGTAAAAGCAGCAGAGTGATTTATTGCCAGGGACAATGTTCAAATAAAAGAATCAATTATTCCAATAAACAGGTAAAAAATATAGGATGTTTGACACATTTGGTTGTTGCATTTCAATGTTTTTGTTCCAAAGAAGTCATAAGAAAATGAGTCAAAGCATTTGCAATGTTTAACCAATCATGATGACTAATCCGTCTAAGTCTTAAATATCTGCTGTTTACTTCCAGGTGGCCACCGCTTATGATGTACATGTCTATGCACTGAGGGGTTCAGACAGTAGTCCTCCTCTCACTGGAGAATGCACCACTTCAGACAGTAAGTGGGTTTCCCATAATATGGATTATAGTAGAGTGATTTTTATTATTAGTATCATGTATTAAATGGAAGCTATAATCTCTTTGGCTCCACAGATATAACCCCTCCTCGCCGAGTCCGTATCACTGATGTGAAAGACACCTCATTCACTCTTACATGGCGCATCGTCAATAATGAGCCAATGACAGGTTTCTATATTGAAGCCACACCCAAAAATGGAGGATACCCCACCTTCAGACAAACTATTCCTGCTGACACACTAACCTACGTTGTCACTGGTAAGCTAATGTACATAATCCAAGTAACACCTTATAGGCCATCAGTTTCAACATTGATGGTTAACCACTGTCAGCTCAATGAGTAAACTAAACCTGGAATTATGAACTTGTTTGGTAAATTACTTCAAAGAATGCCATGATATTACCATTATGGTATTGTCCAAAATCTATAGCGTTAACATGGTCAATTTTTTAATGTTGCATCCTGATTGGTTTAGAATAAATGAAGAATGGTTTCAGAACTTCTTTTACCATGTTTTGGAGTATTGCTGTTTAATGAAATAATTTTAATTCATACTTCAGGTTTGCAACCAGGTGTCACGTATGTGGTCAACATGTACACACTGAACGGAAATAGTCGAAGCCCTCCATTCACAATGACTGTAACCACAGGTACAACTAAGCAAATTTGTCCATGTGGGAAGAGTAATACACTGTATTAATGCTAATGCATAAAGTCTCAAAATAAATTGATTGACATTTCCCATATTGACCTTTATGAACTTTATATCATCACAGCTCGGCCAGCTGTTCAGTCACCTGTTCAGTCTCCTACCAACCTTCAGTTCACCTCTCTGACCCCCAATTCCATCTCGTTTACTTGGCAAGCCCCTCCAACACAAATTACAGGATATTACATCACTTATGAAGAATCAGGTGGTCCACCTCGTGAGCTTAAACCACGTCCTACCGCTGGTCAGAACTATGCCACCATCACTGGTAAGACCCAGACTGCATCACGTTACACCCACAAGTGGTATACATAGATGTTAGAAAACAAATGTCAAAATGTGACCATATTGTGATATTTTAAATACAGGTCTGAAACCAGGCACCGAATACATCATTAAGATCATTGCCCTAATGAATACCCAGAGAAGTGCACCACTGGTTGGCACAGCCACAACTCGTAAGTGTTTGCTCATATACAAACATTGATTTTCCTCATTTGTAAGGATAAAAACATCTGCTTAATGAATAAATGTAAATTGTTAATCCACATATTGATACTTGAGGTGTACTCCATTATGCTTTATTGCCGAATGGAACACATTTAGTTAAACTAGCCAACACTGTATTTTATAAAAGCTTTGATATTGCACTCGCTTGCCTTTTACTAGTAAAAGATACTTGGCTAAGCCATAGTTTTTCTCAGTTGCATTGCTTAGCTTTTTAATGGTGAAATGCCATTTAGAACTGAAATGCAAAATGAAGGAAAAATTGCATTTAATGTTGCTTAATTGACACACTTGCTAGCTTATCACTACCTTGTTGATTCAAGTAAAATGTTCTCTCAGTGGACTACTATGATCAAAAACCTTGATCAGAGTTTAAAGGGCTGGTCCATACTGAATATTTTATCTCACTTTCGCCAATATTTTCACTCTGAGGAGAAGTGTATTCTTTTGACTGAATTTTCTTAGCCTTGCACCATATCCAATCCAAATGTGATGCAAAGTATCTTTGTTTTGATATTTAGACTCTCAACTGGTTGGTATAATCATATCATGCACTTCCTCCTCACTGTTTAATTGCAAAACATTGGTTTGAGAAAATACTTGGACCCCCCCCCCCTCCCCCTCCCCCCTCCCCCTCCCCCTCCCCCCTTTAAAGTTATGTCAGCAAGTACTGTCATTACTTGACTCGACTTTCAATGCCTTACTGGACTGTAGATGCAACTCTGGCTGCCTCTTTACCTGCTGCTTTGCTTTTAACACCTTTTTCCCGCCCAGAGCTGACTTCTGATCTGCCTAGCCTGCCTCACCATGGCGGCCCAGACAAGCTGGATGTGCCTGAACCTGACAACAGAGTTTATGTAGTGGGTCCCACTGGGCATGAATCACCTGATGCACACGGGCAGCACTTGGAGTACACAGAATTCGATAATCAGCCCAATCAACCCAAAAGAGGCAACCAGCCACAACATCGTCAACCAGTCTCTCAACCTAACCAACCCCGACCCCAGCCTTATGTGCCTCAAGTTGGGGAGACCCTAGTATACATCCCTAAGGTGGGACCCGATGGGGTTCGTGTACCTCAGATTATTCAAGTTAATGAGAAGCCAGGCGATGGCCATCCTTTTGGTTTTTCAGAGGACAAGACAGGAAGACCGCAAGAGGCCCAGACCCAGACCACCATCTCATGGCAGCCCTACCAGCAGAGTTCTGGTTATCTGGTGTCTTGTCAGCCCATTACTCATCAAGATGAGAAGTTGTTCCAGGTAAAGAAAGGATGTACAGGATAAGTTACCAAATTGCTTTATCACCTTACCTTTGCTCTTAAAGTTGACCTTTTCTTGTTTTGTAGATGCGTGTCCCAGGAACATCCACAAGTGCCACCCTGATTGGTCTCACCTCTGGTGCCTCTTATAATGTCATAGTGGAGGCCTTGAAAGGAGCCCTCAAACACAAGATCTTGGAGGAAATTGTCACCGCTGGAAACACAGGTCGAGAAAGGATCTATGAACATTGATGAAAGTTTAAAAATGCACATGCTTATGATGCTTATGCCGTAAATGTTTCTTTATTTTGTTGCCTATAAAATCAACAGTACCAGGAGATGTTTCATCCAGCAAGGACTCATGTTATGACACCTTCACGGCCACTCACCATGATGTTGGAGAGGAATGGGAGCGTATGTCCGAAACTGGCTTCAAACTCTGGTGCAGATGTCTTGGCCTGGGAAGTGGACATTTCAGATGCGACTCTTCCAGTGAGTAACTTCACACCTGAAGGTCAAATGGTGGATTTAATCCTGAAGGCAATCCTGTCTATCAAGAGCGTATGCACTCTGAATGCCTGTTTTTACACAGAATGGTGTCACGACAGTGGAAACAACTACCGCATTGGTGAAAAGTGGGAGCGACGGGCAGAAAACGGTCACTTGATGAGCTGCACTTGCCTTGGCAATGGTAAAGGAGAGTTCAAGTGTGAACCACGTAAGTCCTTCTTCTTCTGTATAGTCAAGTTTCTTCAGTTCCAACTTAAGAAGTGGAATAAAAATTTCTTACATTTCATTATAGATGAGTCCATATGTTACGATGACGGAAAGATGTACCAGGTCGGAAACCAGTGGCAGAAGGAATACTTGGGGGCAATCTGCACTTGCACATGCTATGGAGGACAGCAGGTATGAACTATTTAATTCACAACCATATGCATGGACAACTTATAGAAAGTAAATTTAAAAACAAGTAGAAAAGGTCCTTCAAAGAGAAATGCCACTTCAAAGAGGGTGTTTCACATTTATATGCTTGAGTCTGCTGAAATGCATTGTGTACATGTTGCTCTTAGGGTTGGCGCTGTGAGAATTGCAGAAAGCCTGGTGCTGAGATAAGCTCCCAGCTGCTGAAACCTGTCCGCTTAAACAACGGCCAACGAGTGGTGGGTATCTGCCTTCATTCATTCAAACATTTCAAATGGCTGCACAAAATATCTTTAGTTCCCTTTCGAAAGGGAACTGGCACTGCGTCGATGGCGCTTTGACGCAGTGTCTCGTTCCCTGTTCTCAGGGAACAGAGGTTACAGTTGTAACCTGAGACGGTTTTCAAGCTGGGAATGTACCTGTTATATTTTTGGTAAATGTGCAGTGAACACTGCAATGCATTGCCAAGGTTCATAGCACACATTTGAATTTATGCATATAAATAGTTCTGGTTTTTATTGTATAACATATTTCCCTTTGTTCTTTCAGAACATCCAATGCCCCATCGAATGTCTCCGACCTGAGCTTCTTGCAGATGCTGTGGCCAATCCCAAAACCCAAGAGTGAAACTTTTCTGACAGAACTGCCCATGACCCTTGACCTCCTGCCCCCATTATGCAATATTTCACATAGGACATAAGAGAACATACTAAACACATACTGCCTTAAAGCCTCCCTGTTGTTACCACATCTGTTCAGCTGCTGCTTTACACAATGTCTGTTGTGATGCATCATTCACAGCCTTTGGCTGCTGTTAGGTTGAGGAATTTGATTGGCTTTTACTTGTGTTTGCTAGTGTGGTTAATAATTAATACAAATTCCGCTTTGTAGTCGTTTAATACAGTCTACTTTATACCAAAACTGCCACGGGAAAGAACACTTTCCTTGTTTTTACGTGAAGAGGTTTTTTTATACAGATTTCTAGTTCAATTAAATTTACAAAAGACTAAAACATTATTTTTAAAGGATTTTAGCCTTTATGAATTGATAGGGCAATTAAAAAAAACAAACAATTTTAACCTTTATTAATTGAAATAGGCATACGTGAGACATACGGTAGTAGGGGAGAAAAGCACTGTTTTATAAGAATGTTAGAGCACCACTGGGGTAGCAAATACCAAGTCTAAATTTGATAATCTTTTTTGCCCCACATGGCTCATTGATTATTTAGAGTCAGCACTGTTTTTAGATTGATACTGTATGTTAATTTGCAAAATTTTTGACTATCCCTTCATTCAGAAGTGTCTGCTTGTATAGAATGTTATTTGTTGCATTTGACTGTCAATGTTTTACTGTCAACAGTATTCACTACTGTTAAAAACACTTTTTTGATATTACAAAACTCATGAATTGTATTTATAAAATTTCACTCAAATCAAATTCTTTTGGAACGAGATTCTAAAGTAAACCTTGCAAAAAACAAAACATGTCAATAAATGCAAATAAACCCTTGATGGAATCTTTGAGAAACTATTATGCTCAATTTGTTTTTTTTTATTTTGTAATGCTCATGACACAAAGGCAGCACAATGGAATGCATCAGGAAGAGTATGGAGGCAATTTCATATTGCAAATGTTGCAGAAAAAATAAGGACATCATGGCAGAAATTATGCAAAGAAAACATTATTATAATAAAATGAACAGGAGTGGATCATCTTATTAATGTATCAGTATTAAATCAAAGCATGAAGAACTATTGAGTGGACAGACTAGCTATTGGGCTAAGTTATGATATATGTGTAGAAACCAGGAATTACAGTAAAAGATGTACATCTAAAAAGAAAGAAACCCTAAACCTTTGTAACAGTGAAAATAGTTGGATATTTGTATTCAACTGGTTGTGTAGGGTTTTTCAGTGATGGAAGAGTCGGATGTTGGTGTGCACCAGGGTAATACCCAGCTCATTGCAGGCATTTATGACCACCTCATCAGCAGTAGAGCCAGAGGGGGCGGCAATGTACTCCACACCACTCTAAAACCATACACAGATAGAATATTGTCACTTTTATATGCCTTTCATTTGCCATCTTATAGACATTTAGAATGTATAATATAGCAACAAATCACTTTGGTGACAAGTATACAAGTGTGCATGGATAAATGAGGTGCATGAATAAGGAAACAATGATTTAAGCTTGGTAACTAGGAGAGGGTGTTTACCCGTTTGGCACGGTCAACATTGTCCCGGAAGGGAAAGAAAGCATCAGAGCTGAGGGCCACAGCCTGCAGAGAACTGATCCAGTTCCTCTTCTCTACCTCTGACAGAGGCTCAGGAATCTCCTCAAATAGAGCCTTCCAAGCCTCCAGATCTGGACCCTGACGTACACAAAAATTAAATCTCATCAGAAAACCTCCATCTCTCAGCAATCTGCAGAAATACTGACACACAGGCCTGGTTTCAGTTAGGGCTTAGTTTTTAACTAAGACTTACTCCTGGCTTAATCTATGACATTTAAGTAGCTTTTATAAACATGCCTGCCTTAGAGAAAAAAAAATGTATCTTCATCATCAGACAAAACAATAGCACTGACATATTTAAAGAGATGTCAGTGCAAGTAGATTTTAGTTAAAACCTCTCAAACATGCATTTTAGTCAGGGACTAGCTTAAGCCTAGTCTGTGAAACTGGGCAGTAAAATTATTATTTCTATTACTGACTGCAACTTCAAAGATTCGTATTTCCAGTTTTTGTTTCTGATGCCCTTAATAGGTTGAGGGACCAGGTGTAATAATAATAATAATCATCAAAATGCAGCGTCATTTCACTCAAAACATTATATGAAAAAAAAAAAAGTGACATTTTCACAATTAAGCACATTTTCCTACCAAATTCTATAATTTCAAGCATTATTATCTTTATATTAGATATGTCTTTTGGATTTGGGGGTGAAATGAACCAGACATTTCTTGGCAGTTTTCGTCAGATTCAATCAAATATATAATTTTACAATCCCAAATTATCACAAAGAAACAAATGAGAACAAATGAACACTTCTTTTGCAAAATAACTCCTCAAATTTCACACAATGATTTAAAAAGAAAATTTGCATTCTCTGAAAGATCTGGTCCATTAAGCATGGTTATTGGCTGATGTGGATAATCTCAAAACAGCCAAATATCATCAATTAATTAGGCTGGCTAATATATGCATAGTACAAATGTGACCCTGGATCACAAAACCAGTCACAATCCCACGGGTATATGTGTGGCAATAGCCAACAATACATTGTATGGGTCAAAATTATAGATTTTTCTTTTATGCCAAAAATCATTAGGATATTAAGTAAAGATCATGTTCCATGAAGATATTTTGTAAATTTCCTACCGTAAATATATAAAACATTTCTTTTTGTGAGTGCATGCAGCACAATCACGAACATAAATGGAGAACTTTAAAGGCGATTTTCTCAATGTTTCAATATTTTTGCACCCTCAGATTCCAGATGTTCAAATAGTCGTATCTCTGCCAAATGTCATATCCCAACAAATCATACATCAATGGAAAGCTTATTGATTCAGTTCAGATAATGTATACATCTCAATTTAAAAAAATTGACCCATGTGACTGGTTTTGTGGTCCAGGGTCACAAATGACCAATTTTTGGATACGGTACCTCTCCAATTGTTCCACTGACATACTGATCGACGGCATTAGCCATCTCTGCACGCTTAACTCCGCTGCGAAATTTCATACTGAGCACTCTGGGATGGTGCCTGAGCCACCAGTTATCAGCCTTGTCTCCGGCCAACCGAGTGCAGTGGATACGAGACTGCTGCCCAGCGCCAATGCCAATCACCTAAACAAACACAAACCATAATAATGATGTTTACAATTAATTTTCATACATTTACATGGTTTAAAATGGCATTTGCATTTTTTTATTTTTTTTTGATTACCTGACCATCCTTTGCATAACACACAGAGTTGGACTGAGTGTACTTCACTGCGATACTGGCTACAATGAGGTCTCGAAGAGCACTCTCAGAGAGCTGCAATGAGATCAAAATCACATTTTCTGTGTTGAAAATAATATCATAACTCATCTTCCTTCCACAGTCCAATCAAAGCACAATTAATAAAACCGTGACCAACATTTACTACAGAATACTTGTTTCACACCCCAAAAACATAACATTAAAAACCTTACCTAAGCTAAAGGTGTTAAACAAATCAATTAAATACTGAAAAAAAAAAAAAAAACAGAAAAATGTACAGTCCTGTTTCCAATGTACATACGATGTAGATATTCCTCAAAACCTAACCTTAACCCATGTAGTTACCTTGTATTACCTAGGTTTTTTTTTTTTTTTTTGGGCAAGTACACATACGTACACATGTACTGTAAAATAACGTGCAACCAAAATCAGAACTTTCTAAACAAACATAACAGCATTAATGGAGTTTCTCACCTTGCCCTTTGACACAATGTTGCTGAAAAGCTTTTTATCAATGATGGCTCCATTCCTCTTTTGTTTGAGGCTCAAACCAAACAGCACCCTCACCTCCTCTTCATCCGGTTCATAGTCAGGATCCATCTAATTGAACAAGACATACAGTACATTATGAAGGCTTAGAGTGACAGAGCTGTGTTGAAGCACATGGGCCATTCTTTTCAGCAACCTTGAAGTACTTGAAATCTGTAAATGCTATTCTTTTGAATCCTGAAAACAACGCATCATGGTTTCGACAAATCAGCACGACTGTTCTTAACATTGATAATATGTTTGAGCAGCAAATCAGCATATTAAAATGATTTCTGAAGGATCATGTAACACTGAAGTAATGATGCTGAAACTTCAGCTTCACCATCCTTGTATAAATTACATTTTAAAATATATGAATATAAAAAACTTATTTTAAATTGTAATAATATTTTGCTTTCACAGTATTTTTAAATCAAATAAATGCAGCCTTGGAGAGCATTACTTCCATACTAAATTCACTATTCACAATCGGTATTATTACATATATTAAAGTACCAAGGTACAGAATCACTACCCCCCCTTTCTTATTTGTAAGGGCTGTTTTGACCAAAAAGACAGTGCAATGTGAAACTGTGGAGCAAACTTGGATAACATAGTCCAATAATAGTCTGAAGACTATTCTTCTGTCTCTTTAATCAATCAATAAGCGTGACTTACCCGAAGGACACAATAGTTTCCATTCTTCTTTTTGGATAGAATTCGCAGTGCTTCCTCATCATAACCAGGAGCAACGATACCATCTGACACCTTAAAAAAATGGTCAAAGTTGAGTATAAAAATGTATAAATAAATGCATCAAGTGTTTGTTAAATAAGAGGCTAATGCTTTGAGAGAATATGAACTCTTAGATGTAACTCTTAGTGATGAAGTTATTCTTCGTTTCTCTCTCACACACCTCTCTGGAGATGATCTTGGCAGTCGGGACGTCACAGACGTCAGACAAAGCAATGAAATCTCCAAAGGAGGACATCCTGTCAGAACCTACAAAGACATTTTTCAGATTTATCCATACTTTTTTTAGGCTTAAACATGCCAAACTACACAGAAGATTAATGCTTCTGGTTTGAAAATGAAGTGTGGAGAGACATGGAGAGATGTTTCACCTCTAGCTCTGGCGTATGCGGTGGAAAGAGGGGTGAGATCTTTGAGCATGTCATTCACCATGCACACCTTGGCCTCGTCTTCACTCAATGGGACGCCAACTGCAGCACCTGAATGTGAACATTTGTTTGAGATCTTTTCTGAAACTCTACAACAAAGGCCCTGTTTACACCTGGCGTTAAGATGCGTTTTGGTCGATCGGTTCATAAGTGGACGACGCTAAATACAGGTCTAAAACGTTCTGACCTTGTCCACTTCCAGAAGCAGTCGAAAACACATTCAACCAGATTGCTTTTGTGGTGTAGACCCTCATGCGGTCAATTGTGTTCGAACAGACATTAATGGACCGCCTATGCTGCGTAAACATCATGGGAAGCGCACTAGTCAAACAGGATTTAAACTTTGTCGGCTGAAGACCCAAGTTTGGTTTGAAGATGAAAAATGTCCCAAGCACAATGTTCTCTCACCATTCCTGATTTCTAACACACTCTCACAGTGTTCAGCTGGTCTTGCGACTGTCAGAGCAGAAACTATAGCTGCTGCTCTCTGTGTGTTTTCCGTCATCTCCTTTTGCATTCATATTAGGGGTGTAAAGATACGGGTATTCGTATTGAACCGTTCGTATTAGTACAAGGCTTTCGGTTCGGTAGCATTACAAACTGAATGGTTCGTTGGACCAAAATTTCATTATTTTCAAATGCAGGCGTGTGGCAAGCACGCTCATATTGTAAGAGACACTGGCGTGACCACAACATTGCCCAACATCAAATGGCAAACATAATGAAAGCGGAACGAAACTGCGCTACTCGTTATTGTGTGTTTGACGGACTGTTTATCAGTTTGGACCAATGCAGCGCGAGCCGATCTTGATCATGCGACACTGTTACTACACAGCGCTAATAAGAGATCCAGTAAAGAAAGCATTTGAATTCGCCACAGAAGTAATAACATCGCTGCGAGATCTAGTGAGAAACATTCACATTTCTCCGTTAACGGATCAAACAGCGCTGACGTGGAGACCAGGAGAAACATTGTGCCATGAATGAACTATCCGGTGTCCACAGATCTGCAACATATACCATGGATTTACTGTAGTAACACTAACTGTAACCATGGAAGTTTGGCAGGAATAATAGGCTACAATGCTTTCAAGTAACGTTACGTCGGTTTTATTCGACATTATGAATAAAATTGCTGCCCTCAAATGTAAATCTGAAAGAAAATAAACCTTTGTTTATAACTACTACAATATTACATTTCATTTTGTTGCAAGGAGCTGTTTTTGTTTTATATGCTCCTAAGAAGAGTCAAGTACAGCTCCATCATTGCTCAAAGTAAAAAATGATCATACTTTATGATGCAAGTTTTAATTAAAATCAAGGAAAATTCTCTGGCATTTCTTTCTTTTTGCTGTATCGAAAACGTACCGAACCGTGACACCAGTGTATCGTATCGAACCGAACCGTGAATTTTGTGAACCGTTACACCCCTAATTCATATGTTTGTGTGAGCTTATTTTGTCCATAGATCGAAAAACCTGAAAAAGCCTAGGGCTGGGCGATATGGAGCAAAAAATATATCTCGATATATTTTGCTATATCTCGATATACGATATATATCTCGATATCTTTACAGGAAAAAGAACCCCCCAAAAACTACTGCAAAAACAAATATGCCAAATACCACAAAGTCTTTTTTATTGAAGTGCAAAGAGGTAGGCAGTTCACATAGGAACAAGTGCTTCTGCAACATTTTTAAATAATATTTTTTTTTTTATTCTTTTTTTTTTTTTATAATTAAAACTAACATCATCAAGTATGATATTTTTTTACTTTGAGCAATTCTGGAGCTATAATTGACTCTAGGAGCATTTAAAACAAAACAGCTTCTTGGAAAAAAATTAATGTAATATTGTAGTAGTTATAAATAAAGGTTTATTTTAGTTCAGATTAACATTTGAGGGCATTGTATTCATAATGTCAAAATAAAACCGACGTAATGTTACTTGAATGTTACTTGATGGTTGCAGTAAGTGTTACTACAGTAAATCCATGGTGAATGTTGCTGATCTGTGGACACTATAGTTCATTCATGGCACAATGTTTCTCCTGGTTTCCACGTCAGCGCTGTTTGATCTGTTAATAACGGAGAAATGTGAATGTTTCTCACTAGATCTAGCAGCGATGTTATTACTTCTGTGGCGAATTCAAATGCTTTCTTTACTGGATCTCTTATTAGCGCCGTGTAGTAACAGTGTCGCATGATCACGATTGGCTCGCGCTGCTTTGGTCCAAACTGATAAACGGTCCTTCAACCACATAATAACGAGCAGTTTCGTTCCGCTTGCATTACGTTTGCCATTTGATGTTGGGCAATGTTGTGGTCGCGCCGGCGTCTCTTACATTATGAGCGCGCTTGCCATGAGCAACGCGCCTACATTTGAAATAACGACATTTTTATAAATATAAACAATATATCGATATATCCGATATGTCAAAATCCATATAGTGTTTAAAAAATATCTCGATATATTTTAAATATCGAGATATCGCCCACCCCTAAAAAAGCCCATACATTTACCTGCCCATAGACCCTCCCCTGGAAGAAATCAGGACAGAAGTGGTTGAAAATGGACAAAATTGACACCAGATGTAACTGGGAATCTGTCTGCCTATGTGTAAACAGGGCCAAAGCTTTCCTGGCATCTGGGAAACAAGTTTGTGTTCATACCTGCAGGGCTGACGTGTTTAAATGAAGTGGCGGCTGGCAAACCAAGAGCTCTCTTCAACTCTCTCACCAGCTGCCAGGCGTTCAGAGCGTCACACAGGTTAATGAAGCCTGGAGATCCATTCAGCACTGAGACACAGTCAGAAATTTAGAGGAACATTAGTATCATAAGTTTCGTGGTTGAATATTTGTCTGGTAGAAGCGTATGCGATCATATATACCAGAGAGTGGAAGTGCTGGGCGTATAGTGTAGAGCTGAGCAGGAGCTTGATGGGGATTCATCCCGTATCGCAAAGGCAGCTGGGAAATTCCTCGACTATATTCACGTCTGAAGTAATCAGAGATGGCCTCGTCGTACTGAGCGGTGTGTGTGAAGGCCTGATTGTACAAATACAAATCCACACAAAGGCATTTCAACAACTGAAATTGAGTAATTGTCTATCAAAATAGTAACCCTTAATACAGGGGTGTCAAACTCAGTTCCTGGAGGGCCACTGTCATGAGAGTTTAGCTCCAACCAGATCCAAAAACACCTGCCTGGAAGTTTCTAGTAATCCTGAAGACCTTGATTAGCTGGATCAGGTGTGTTTAATTAGGGTTGGAGCTAAACTCTGCAAGGTTGTGGCCCTCCAGGGACTGAGTTTGACACCCCTGCCTTAATCAGATTGATGGGTTTATCAAGAACAGATGCAGAGAGACGTCTAGAGAGAAGTGTGGCTAATATTATACAAATGAATACTGTACGATAATTTAACAACAGCAGAGGAGACACACAATTACATACATAAAATTGACAATTGACAAATGCATCAGCTATTTAAAATGTGAGACCAAAATTGCAGGTTGTGAAACCCTTTATCTAAAATTCCAGTCGTCAAGATCCACTTCCCAGAATGTTTTAGAGGTTTTCCTATTCACCACACCAAGAAGTCAATGAGTTTAATCAGATGTTTTAATTTGCGAGACATCTAAAACATTCTGGTAGGTGGGACTCTAGGAGTTGAGAAACATTGATCTAAAATATTAGATTTGATTAAGTTAGATAATGATTAATAGACCATGCTGACTGTTTATTTGAGGTAAAAGGGATCATGAGCAAGTCTATTGCTCAATGGTAGTAACAACAAAACTAAATTCATGTCTGAACATGATTCACCATACAAAGAGCATTAGCTACTCAGTAACATGGCATCTGTACACATTTCATTTAGAATTGGAATGAAAGGAGAACAAAATTAAAGCCTGGCTATTTGTCAATAATCAAGGTCAGTATTACATTAAAATGAATTTGTCCTGCATCCATTCATTTTTAATTTTCCTCCAGATTTCACTGGGTTCAGTTCATGTCAAGTGGGACTCACTGAGTTTTGGATGTGGACAATGTTCAGTGGGTCCTCAAAGCTTAATCAAATCTCCTCTCAGATAGGATCGTCACCGTTACCTTGAGTGCAAGAGTTTTGCGTGTTTCCATTGTGGTATCGTGGTTGTCGGAAGATTCCATTTCCTTGGCAACAACATTGTAGTCGGAAGGATCACAGACGACAGTGACTCTGGCGTGGTTCTTAGCTGCCGCTCGAAGAAGAGTAACTCCACCTAAATATGATTTTGAGATAAATGGTGAAATTAGAGACAATATGGTGAATCTGACACAGGCTGCCAAGATAAAGATGTCCGTGTAACATTTTACCCCAAACACCCCCCAACCTTTTTTTTTTAATATGACATTTTCATGAAAATCAACCACAATTCCCAATACGTTACAAATAATAAATACAATACAAAATACAATAAATGCTACCATGAAAGCAGCATTGTTAACTAAAACTATTAAAATAGTTTTCGTTAAATGAAATAAAGCTTATATAGAGTAAAGTATAAATATTAGATGAAAAATAAACTAGAAAAATAGAAATGTGGCCTTGGCAAATAACTGAAATAAAAAGTTCAAGTACTAAAATTACTACATTTGAAATAATAAATTTAACCAAAACAGAAACATAAAAAATCAAAGAAACTAAAAAAATATATAAATAAGAGCTTATTCGGGAAAAATGTTTATATATATATATATATATATATATATATATATATATATATATATGTATATATATATATATATATATAAATCTTTTTTTATATGGTTACATGTGGTTAATTGTTATGTAAAAAGGCTTTATTTAATCTGTGGAAAAAAAAATTTCTTTAAAAAATTTTTATTGTGCTGGACAGGCTTTTTGAGACTTAATAATATAAATGCATAATTTCATAATTTACAGGTAGTTTACCATTACACTCTTATAATCGTCACTCTACTGAACATTTAAAAGTAGGAAATAATCAAATCTCTTAACATTCTTAAACAACATTGTTGAATTCGAGTCAAGTGAAATTCTAAATGAAGGATCAATTATTAACCCGTAAATTAAAACCCTGTGAACAATTAACACGGTACTGACCGATGTCGATCTGCTCAACAGCGTCTTCCACGGTCACACTGGGGGATGCGACAGTCTTCACAAACGGGTAAAGGTTGCACACAGCCACTCTTGAGGAACACAAGTTTACATCAACATTGGGTACAACTGTCTTTTCTCTTGATGCAATCGCTTAAAAATCATTTACTGGCTACAGTTTACAAAAACATCCAGACTACAAGTTTGACCTGCATTGATTGTATCATTACTACCCATACACAGTGCTGCTCATATGACCCTGTCTAAGTGAGATCAAGACTTTTGGTCACACCACAGCAGCACTATCTGAATTATCAGTGATTAGATTAGCAATGCTGAGTCTCTACTTCTAACAAAAAACCAATGGAAAGCATGTTAGCACCACTTAACCGGATTATATCTTGTACTGGTGGCACATGACAATCATTCATGAAATACCATGACCTGAATTTAAAATCTATTAAGCAGAACTTGCTAAACAAGTACCATGCTATTATTACCATAACACAGATAGCGTTAGAATCTTGTTCTTACTAAAAACAGTATTACCTGACAAGACTAAACCCTAGTTTTTCCATGTCAGCCTTATCAGGGTGAGTTTGTCTAGCCAAAATGCCGGCATGGACAGCGGGATGAAGGGTCTTGACTCTTCCTCCAAGCATCTCAGGAAATCCAGTGAGCTCGGATACATCCCTGTATGAAAAAAATAAAAAAAAGTGTTTACATGAACAAGCCCTTTATTATAATGATTTACTATATCTGTAAGATTTAGTATTTACAGCATCTAGAAGTAAGTTTGAAAGGCATGTGGTAAAAGATGTCTGACCTGACAGTGAGTCCAGCATCTCGGAGAGTTTTGGCGGTGCCTCCTGATGCCACTAATGACAGACCCACTGATACCAGTCGCTTGGCGAACTCCACCAGTCCGGTCTTATCCGACACACTCAGCAAAGCTGAAAGAGAGGGCCATTTAGTCAAATCAATTAGACAGACCATCATAAACTGTAGAAAATACACAACTCTGATATTTTAACAACTGCAGCAGGACTGGACTTCAATTGCACATGACAAATCACTTTTGCACAAAATCAGATTTCTCAATAAAGCAAAACAAAGATGGAATATTATGGCAATACCATAGCATGTTGATACCATGGTACTGCAGTAAATAAGTATGGTAAATAATTATTGTGGCAGTAACATGGTGTAGTAATCGTTTCAGGCGGTAAAATCATGGTACTCTGATACACTAAATTTCATGCAAAAAAGAAAAATAATTAATAATGAACTCATGCATCACTGTATACGCATGATACACTAACACAATTCGAAGAATACCATGGTATCTTGTCGGAATGGGAACTAATTACTCTTTTCTAAACCTGATATTGAAGTTAATGTAAAAAGAAAAAAAAAAAGGCTGTGACGGATCAAAATAGCATTACGTGCTACATCATCCAACAAAACCAAACACAACGAAAAGTATTTGATTTGTAGGCAGAAGAGTGCAGAAAGTAAAAAGGGCATAGGATTACCTAGTTCAGATGCCATGCTGAAGGTAAAGCAGAGTAAATTTGAAAGTTGTGCTGTAATGTCTCGTGCACCGCGCGCTGTTAATGAAAACACGTGGTTGCAATAGTTTTATCCGCGTTGAAGCATGATGGGAAATGTAGGTTTTTTTATATCAAACGACACTCCCACTTTAACGACACTCGAGGAAGTGTTTGTTTGTTTGGTTTACATTTTTTTATTATAAATAATGCGTGTAATAGAAATGCTGATGCATGATGGGAAATGTAGTTTTTTATATCAAATTACTCTCCCGCTTTAACGAAACTCAAGGAAGTGTTTGTTTGTGTTTTATTAAAAAATATATGTATTATAAATAAAGAATTTAATAGAACTGCTAATCCATTAGCACACTTCACACGTTCACAAAACACACAGCCAAGCACAAACAGAAACGCAGAAAGATAAGGAGGAGAAGAAGAAGAAAAGGGTGTGATACGGGCTTGATACTGTCTATGGCTTGAACTTGAATGAAAAATCATGGCGTTTACCTTTGCAAACACACCAATAGATGGCGCCTCTTGCACACCTTGCGCTTTGACAGCACGTCTCATCATTTGTAAGCATTCAATACCTTTAGAGGCTCTTCGTTTTGTCCTCCTCCTTCCAAATGTGTCTTCTTGAGATCCAGCATGAACAGCTCAAAGAGATTTCATCTCAATAAACGGAGCCAAATTCCCACAACATCAAGCGTTTTTACAGTAGCATTTATCACCAAATATCTGATAAAAGCCATGTAAAGTAAAAATAACACAATCACACTTTTAACAAAAAGCATTTCACTAAATTATGTTTGAAATGATAAACAGAAATATATATATATATATATATATATATATATATATATATATATATATATATATATATATATATATATATATATATATATGGAGACAAATTGTATTTGAACATTTAAGCAATGATTAGCCACAGTAAAACATACTGCATTAGAAAATATAAAAGTGTACAATGTACTGCATTGTACTTAGTAATCGAATACTTTATGCTAATTTTAGGGCATGGAAAAGTAAAGAGTGTTTCTTTGAAGCAGGTCATTAAATGTGTTGAAAAACATTCAGGAGTGAAAGTCAAAGAATTTATGATTTGGTTGTACAACACTTGGGTTGTAACCTCAGTATATAGGATTTTTTTTTACATCCTGTGAAGAATTTCACATATTTTTATGACAGGTGAATGATAGAAGATGCGAACATCAAAGGCAAACGACTGGTTGAACAATACATGCATATGTCATAAAAAACAAAAACATAAACTATGTTTCAGGGCAGGACATTCAGGGCAGTCAGACTTATATAAAAATACATTGATATACATCGTATCAGCCTATTTTTAAATAACAGAAATTATCATTTTAAATGACCAATGCAGTTTATCGTAAACATAGTTTTCCACTCACCAAAACCCATTTATTAAAATTAATCACAGCCCCTGCTACTTGTATTTATTAAATATTGTATATAAAGAGTTTTTTTTGTTTGTTTGTTTTTTGTTGAGTAGATGAAATCATATCAGTTTTGAGCATGATTAATACTCTTAACATATAGGCCAATGTAATACCATTAAAGTGACAAAAGCAAAAATATAATTATGCATAAAAAGCTGCAAATGTATTTAAATTTTTAAGACATTTGCCCCCGGTTTCACAGACAAGTCTTAAACTAGTCCCAGACTAAAATGCACTGTTTTAACTGAAAGCAACTTGCACTGATATATCTTAAAATATGTCACTGCCATTGTTTTGTCTCAAGATGCACAGCAGTATTTTTTCCCCAAAGGCATGTTTAAAAGCCTAAACTAAAGCCTAATCCTGGCTTAATGAAACCGGGCCTTGTCATCAAAATGAGTTGGTGGAGGAAATCAGCCAGATCACAAGCCAGATTCAAACTCAAGTCGGACACATGAGCACCACAGCTCAGCATGTGTGCAAACAAATATGCCACCGCTCCAATCTTCAGGGTGGACATTAAAATCAGAAACCTCTCGCTTAAATTATTCGCTTCTGCAAAAGCCTTGAGTTTTTACAGTAAGCTGCATGTCTTCTGCCAGCTCAGTAATTGGTGTGTTTGGGTTAAAATACATAATGAGTTCATTAGGGCACATTCCAGTAATCAAAAAGGGTGTCGTTTTAATTACTGGGCTTGTGCCAAGCCAGCGCTCTTACGACTTTTGGAAACCTGTCTTTGTAATTTAATTAAAGTGAGCAAATGGCATGCGCAAACTTGGCCCTGGAGGGCAATTAAGACGGAATTGTGAGCGAGCGAACCCCAACTGGACGATTTGCGCCACCTATGTCAGTTAAGCTGATTGCATCGATTTCATTGATTTGCAACAACTTCAGGCTAATTTCATCTCCAAAGGTGTGCACTCTATCTCCAGAGGCATTACTTGTTTATTTATTTCTTTAGCCGTCCACCTCTTTAGATTTTGCCAAGTGATTAGATGAAAGTGTTTCATCAGGGGCAACAAAAAGTCCCTTTTGCTAAGGGTGCCGTGAGGTTGGCGGAATCAATAACTTTTTATTTGCCTCAGGGTCAGAACAGGTTGGATGTTATTGATGCTCTTAAATGCATCACAACTCTCTTTAGTCAAGGAGTGCAAAACGCTGAGGTAGGCGAGAAAGTGGCCTAGAACGGGGAAAACAAATGCTTTAAAACCCACTACATACAATATGCAACATAACAGTCGAATATCCTGGCTTGTTTTAATAAAAACCTAGGATTTTCAGGATGGTTGCTAAGGTGTTGCCAGGTGGCTACGGGTGGCTAGGTGGTCAAAAGAGTACATCCTTAAGCCTCTATGATATTCGGCTCTTGATATGGTTTCTTCAAAGTATAGTTTTCACCTGTTTTATCATCCATCAGATGAAAATTGTAAAATTTTAAGAAAAAGCACACTGCATGATTTGGGGTGTTATTTATGTCTGAAACAGTACAGGACACAATTTGATACTTAGGGTTTCAAATGCCATGCTCAATTGGTTTCCAACATTTCATTAGGAAATTCATTGATTCATTGATAATAAAGTCACCTCCTAGAACAAATCTTGCAACCTTGACACCAAATCTAGAAAACAGCTTCCCACTAAACCTCAGAAGTCCTTGAACTGTCCTTGCTTATTGTATCTGTATCTCTTTTAGTGTTTTTTTTTTACCCCCCTCCAGCTTGGCCAGTGTGATGGTTATATTTATCTTCTGCTCCACTGTGATTGTTTCTAATTGGCAGATCAGGACTTCATTAAAGCAGATTAAGTGTGAGAGAAGATGGGCAAAACACAGTGTTGTATCGGTGAACGGGGTGACGGTGAAGGAGAGAATTAGCTGATTAAAATGGACAAGCGTTGGGACATAAGGTGGGAGGGGCTGCGGGTGATTGATGGGTAGTTGTAGCAGGTTGAAGTGTTTGGGTAAGGCCTGTCAGCGAGCTGGTAGAGAATGAGTGAGATGTCTTCATCAATTTAGAGCCATTATCATGTCAAAAGGAGAGATGCCATCTGCATGCGACTGCTTTGCAAGCAATCAATCTCATACGGGAAAAGTGTGTGCGTTTGTATGCACAATTACTATGTATGCACACAAATACATTCAAATGGAGGATGCCGGGGCTAGTTGACACACAGGGACAGGACTTTTTGAGGTTTTAAGTCAAAAGTCCCATTTTCAAGCTGTTTTTTTGTTGTTGTATTTTATTATATAGGTTTTGATTCACACAAACATTGTCAATTGTCATCATCATCATCATCAACGTCAATGTTTTTGTGAATTTAAACCTGTAAAATTCAATTATTGATAAAAATAGCTTTTGGAGTAAACACGATAAAACAGCACTACCATACATTCAGACAGAAGCCAATATAAATGAAGGTAGACTTTAACCAAAAGACATATCCTCATATATTTATAATTTACTTATAGTGTATAGTGGGGCATGTTGTCACATGGGTCCCTTTTATTCCCAGGGAAATAATTAACTAGTTCTGGCATGAAACTCTATATGGCGCAGGCTGATAGGTCTAACTCATTTGGTAGAGTTCAAGTCATCATCTACATAGCACAGCTGATTGGTTGCTGTTGCATCAGCGGCCAATGAGCTGCGGCTCAACATTCAAACAAGAACCGGTAGTGTTGCTGTTATCAGTCTGGAGCGTGCTTTCAGAAACCCTCCACCTTCCCCAGCTCCACCTGTATAGATCTGCTACGGGGGTTAATTCATGTATGTTACATGTGCAACAGCATCAGAACGTCTTACTTGCTCACAGCAATGTCTGTGAATGCATTGGCAGTAGCAAGTATCGGTACTTGCTCTGCAGAAGCAGTGTAGCAGATCTATTCCACCAAGACCAAATACATTAACTTTGCCATATCTATTACCATACCAATCTCTATTACCATACCAATCTCTCGAGAGTTGTCAAGACAGAACAGTGGATATGTTAAAAATAGAAAGAATTTAAGGTTCATGCCCATACAGAAATCGGACTTTCACTGCGGTAAAATATTTTTACACTGCGGTAAAAGTGTGACAACTAGCCCCGGTCTCCCAAATGCTCACCTTTCAAACACTTAAACGTCTTTTTTTAAGCACTCATTGGACTTTTGTGTTTGTGTTAAGCAGAGGTTATAAACACACACACATAAATTCATGCACGCCCCTCCCTCGCAGAGCATCTTTACCGTAAGCCCTTTTAATTTTCCTGAAATAGGCAGCTGACAGCCGCTTCATATTGATGGAGTGCGCGGAGACAAATGCAAAGATGGAGTGACACGCTGTTATCTGTCTCTGGACGCTGTTCATCCTCTCATCTCATTGCATACACAAACACACACATTCATCCAGTTACTTTTTACTATCACTTATCATGATTACAGTGAGAAAGCGGTAACCATTTGCATTAAACGTCATGCTGGAATGTTGACACAAACAGTTGATATTAGTTGATATGGATATTAATGATCAAAATGAACTGTTAAGAGAGTGTTTTGTCACCTCTTTGCTGAATGCAAGGCCTATCAAGTTTATAAATGTCTATGCTTTTCATGCAGTTGTGTTTATGATGCTGTCAATTTGATTTCTATAATGTCTTACATTGCTGAAAAACTGAAAATGCAAACATCATTGCTATTGCTTGAATGATCTTTATTGCTAGTTTTGGTACAGGCTATCAATTTTTTAGACGAACATGCAGCGATGAGGGGAAGACGTTGAATGAGGTGATGGAACTCAGGACGGCGGCACCTTTAATGGGTGTAATTATACCAAGTGGATGGTTCCACTCTGGATTACAACCTTCTGCCACAAGGTGAAGTGCTCTGATAAATGAGGTGTGTAATCTCTCAAGACACACAAATACACAGGTTTACACATATACATGTACACATATGCACAAACATTCATCTCCTTGAAGCTTTGCACAAGAGTAGTTTACCTGTCTGGTGAGATGTATTAAGCATTGCAGACATTTTTAATGTCATTAATGTTTTGCATCTAGGTGTTTGTGGGAAGTCCCGGATGTGTACTGTGAAAAACACACTAAATCGTTTATTCATCTCAATCATTGAGGAACTGAAACATTTATTCAACCGAATGGTGCAGGAACAGAAAGTGACTGGAGCTGTGTTTGAAATCACCCCTATACCCTCATACACTATTCCCTACATTACTCCACTAATATAGTTCACTTGAAGTAGTGAATTAAAATAGGTGAGTGAAAGTGCACTGGAAAGGTTAGAGCATTTGCATAGTTAGTGCTTGCTGTTTAATAATCTTTTGAAACTTAGCAAACTGGCAGCTCCAGCAGTATTGTACCTGTATAATATTATGCGGTACCCATTTTGGACGCAATCTATCGCATTAAAATCGCGGACGTATCGCCAGCGATAATTAATGCGATATGGCTCAGCTTGTCAGTTAACTACGGCTTTTTGTAGTAAATGCCGCTCCATCTGAAAGCAGGTGATGGCGATTTACTACTAATCAAGGAACCGGCTTTACTGACGAGATGCGCATAACAATCTCACGATTTAAATCGCCCAGCCCTAATCCCAAGGCGTCATATACTGACGCTTTTGACATTTCGTCTACATCGAACGCACATGGCACCCTTTAGCGTCAATATGAGACGCAGATAGATATGGGCCAGAAGGCGCCTCCTAGCGGTCTAACCCTAACCTTACCCCAGACCTAAACCTACCCATAACCGAACAAAGCTCTGTGCGTGTCATATTGACGCTAAAGGGTGCCATGTGCGTTCAATGTAGACGAAATGTCAAAAGTGTCAGTATATGACGCCCTAGGATGAGAATGCGTTGAACATTTGGGATTTATCTATTTTTCTTATGTATTCACACACACTACTCTGCTGGCGTACTGTTTTTCGCATACTATATACAGTAGTAGAGAAGTATTCGATTTCGGAAGGCAGCGCTGCTGTCTTTATGAATGAGTCATTGAATCGTGCATTCAACCCATTCGTCAATTACAGTCAATCATTCAGGAACGAAACAAGTGACTGTCTTTATGTGTGAACTCAATCATTATAAGCCACTTCTCCACCGTTGGACCGAACAGTTCTAAGAATGGTAAGGAATGGTTTCCACTTGAGCGTGAAGTGACGTTGCAACTAAGGATTGGTGGTCATTTGCCCCAGTTTCTCTATAGTTGGCTAAGAAACCATATCCGCATCGGCTGGGCTGGATCGGCAGGGAATGGAACGTTTAACCAAAGAGAACGGTTTGGCCCGACGATGGAGAAGCGTCTCTTCTGAATGAGGAATAATGCAATTTAACAAATTTCACACCTTTCATCAACAAGCCACATAATTTGAGATAACATTTATGTCAAACACATGAGAAATCGTATAACAAAAATAGAAATCATCTCACACACTTGATATATAGATGTTAGATTTCATGTGACAAGTGGCAATACCATAAATACAATTAAAATTGCTTTAAAGTGGTATAATATGGATTTTGGGAGGCACTCAAAACTAATTTTCCCATTTTATTTTATATTAGCGCGTGCAATGAGTAATCCTTTATGTTTAAGTCTGCAGTGTACACTGCCTCCAATCCTTGATTAAACATGTTGAATGTGTTTTATAAGGGGGTGTGGTTGCTCATTTCAGTCAATTAGCTGCCGGCAGCAGGGCCAGCGGGCCATCTGTGTAAAAACACATGAACTGACCCGTCTTCCTCTGGACGAGTGCACGAAAGAGGAGGACAGGAGGAGGAGAGGGGGATGGAGTGATGAGAGTGATGAACGGCAATGTGTCAGTTCGGCACACAGATTAACCTCAGGTCCAATCGAGCGCCAGTTAATTAACCCTACTGATGAAATGAACTGAGTATTATATCCCCCCCACAGCATCTATCAATGACACCGCTGACTGCCTCATCTTCATGAGAGTTCCAGGAGAGGACTGGGAACTAGTTGATGGGTCATTCTGAGCAAATGGTGTCAGTTGTGCTAGAAATTCATGGGGAAAATATTTTGAATTTATTTTATATATATATAAACAATAAAAAATGTTCACAAAGTGCATGTCCCCATTTACAAATAGATTTATATAGGCTACATGTAGAATCCATTTAGCTTTCTGAAATACTTCATGTATTTTCTGAGAAAATTCAGTTACTTTGTCCCTGCACTTATAACCTCATTAAATTTTTCAGCTTATAATTTAATTATTTAAAAAATAATCGGAATAACTTTAACCGAATAGCATCATAACTTGACAATAGTTCAAACATATATATATATTAACAAGGCCAATATGCTTAAACAAATTGAAATCTAGAAGATCGAAAGAAAATTCTTTGAGGATCATATTTTCACATTTTATTTATTATTTACATTTATTTTCTCTCTTATTTATTGATTGAGACTTGTAACAGTTGAACAAGGCCAAAACGTTTAGAAGATTTAAAGAAAACTTCTGAAAACCTCAGTTTGAACTATAAGTTATGATGCTATTCAGATTATTTTTTACATAATTCAATGGTAAACTGAAAAAATTAATGAGGTTTTAAGTGCAGGGACAAATTAACTGAATTTTCTCAGAAAATACATGAAGAATTCCAAAAAAACATTTTAATTCCAAAAGAAGCTATAAATGGATTCTTGTATATAAAACTACAGTGTAGTAGTTGTAAATGGGGACATGCACTCTGTGAACATTTTTTTTTTTTTTTTTTTTTTTCCACTTTCATTGCACATATCAAACACATCTATTAAATCTATCAAACAATGTGACTACATTCTGTATCCGTTAATTCTATCAGTATAAGTCATGGGGAGATATATAGTACCGTTTTCTGAGAATGACCTGAAAATGAAAACGAATGCAATCTTTAAAGATGCACCCAATAGAGAGTCACAAATAAAATTAGGAATACATATTTGCCAGTGATAAAGCAAAAAGCAAAAAAGGAACTTGCTTCTAACATACAGTAGTGAGCCGTTGCAACCTGTGTTCATAAATAATGTAATGATTCAGTCAGAAGTCAGCATTAGGTGCATTGCTTTTCCATACTCTTACTTATGCTGTGGCCTTTACTTAGCATCTGTTGATGAATAAATGTCATCCAATAAGAGCTTGAGAGAGATGTTGGACTCGATTTGATCACAGCTAAGGTGACACAGACACTCAATCGAAATTCTGACACCAAAAAGCCATTTGTTGTTCAGACAATTTATGAGGAATTGAATAAAATTCGACAGCTTGACTGAGTAATTGATTTTCTCATTTCGCAATCCGATAGTGGTCGAAGCTCGACAGTCGGCGGTGAAGTGCAAAACTGGCACCTAGCAGTTTCAACAGGGTTCCTATATTGGCAAAACAGTTAGACCTGCTTACCTCAATAACCTCAATCTATCAGGTCAATAATTTAGGCATAAAGCTACTCAAACAGACTTCTACCCAGACATTGTAAATCAGATTTACATAGCACAGAAAGATTTTATGTCTCTCTTAGAAGTCCACATTTATGTATGACAATTTCCCGATAAGATTAAAATTAAAATTAGCCATAACAAACAGTTACTATATTCCATATGTGACCCTGGACCACACACATGGGTCAATTTTTTTAAATTGAGATGCATATATATATCATCTGAAAGCTGAATAAATAAGCTTTCCATTGATGTATGGTTTGTTAGGAGATACAACTATTTGAAACCCTGGAATCAGAAGATGCAAAAAAATTGAAACATTGAGAAAATCGCTTTTAAAGTTGTCCATTTATGTTCGGGATTGTGCTGCATTCACTCACAAAAATAAATGTTTTAGATATTTACGGTAGGAAATTGACAAAATATCTTCATGGAACATGATGTCCATGATGTCCATGTCCATCCGTCCTTCGGATGAGACGTTAAACCGAGGTCCTGACTCTCTGTGGTCATTAAAAATCCCAGGATGCCCTTCGAAAAAGAGTAGGGGTATAACCCCGGCATCCTGGCCAAATTTGCCCCTTGGCCTCTGTCCATCATGGCCTCCTAATCATCCCCATATACTGATTGACTACATCACTGTCTCCTCTCCACCAATAAGCTGGTGTGTGGTGGGCGTTCTGGCGCAATATGGCTGCCGTCGCATCATCCAAGTGGATGCTGCACATTGGTGGTGGTTGAAGAGATTCCCCCCTTCTATGTAAAGCGCTTTGAGGTCTCAGATAAAGCGCTATATAAATGTAACGAATTATTATTAATTATTATTATGATCTTTACTTAATATCCTAATGATTTTTGGCATAAAAGAAAAATCGATAATTTTGACCCAGACAATATATTGTTTGCTATTGCCATAAATATACCCGTGCGACTTGTGACTGGTTTTGTGATCCAGGATCACATATTAGAAATATTTCATGACTGCATTCACTTGATTATTAGTCGTTGTTTTTTGTTCAAAGACTCAGACTTAGGATGAACATTGGTATACCTTTATCTCGACATACTCCCCACAGGATAACAAGAAATTAACCCTTAAAGGAGTAATTTATACCTGATCTAACTGATAAAATTGACTTTAGTTGTTGTTAACTGTTGATTCAGTAATATTAAATAATGTTTTTGTCTCGAATTGAACTATGTTGCCATGAGGGATATCAACATTAACGCATGCATTAATTTTAAAATCCTTAACACGTTAAAAAAAAGAAAAGAAACAAAAAGTAGTGCAAATAAATTACTGAAGCATGCGTAATTGCGTCATCAATGTAATTTTCTTCATGAGTATTTCACCTCAACACATGTCCTCAAAATTTCCATTTTGGTTCAACAGATGTTTGTTCTTTCACTCTTTATCATAACCAGACAGTCAGATGTCCACTTTTCTGCATGGATAAATAGATGTCCTGTTCGTGCATATCCATGCAAATTTTTACCAAGGACAAATTGAAGTGGTTAATAGATGGTGTCAACATCTGCTGCCCACACACACTCACATTTTAACATAACATGTCTATATCATTAATCAAGCCATTTAGGCCCTGTGTGAGCTGTCACAATTGTTGTCTGGGAAGTCTTCAATTCTCACAGGTCATTAGAGGGAACGTGTGAGTGAGACAATGGAAGAATAGAGAGAGCTGGTGGGGTATTGTTCTCTGAGGGTTGTCCTCTTGTAGGATGTGGAGATAAAGCTTTCAGACTAGGGAGGCAAAGAGAGGTCAATGTCTAAGCAGGAGATGTTTCTCACCCTTCTCTGAGAAGGACATGGAGCTGCGTTATTCAGTCAAACAACTCCACTGTGTCGAGGATTCAACTAATACAGGGACAAAAATGTGTTTCTTACTGGAGAGTATCAGAATTCTTCTCCATATATGATGAAGTATGAACTCATGTGATAAAAAATATTAAAATATGCTTGAGTATGAAAACTTCTGCATGAAAAATCTCCTGAAGAAAATGTGTTCCTTGTTTGTGCAAAACTACGCTAGGTGGTTGCTAGTGTGCATTAATAAAAATATTTTTTGGTACAATAAAATAAAAAAAATAAAAAAATATTAGACGAAAAAACTTGAAAAGGAAAATTAGAAATGTGCCCTTGGCAACTAACTGAAATAAACATTAATAAAATAAAGCTAAATAGAAATATAAAATGAAAAACGTACATAACAAAATGACTAAAACTTAAACCCACATTAAAATGAAAATTGAAAATACAAAAAGAAAAGCTCAATACTATAATAGTATTTTAAATATAAAATTAAAAATATATAAAAATATTAAAGAATACTATAATAAATAATACTAAAATAACACAGCCTACTACTATAATAAAAATATATATTAAAAAAACTAAAACTAATAAAAATTGACAAAGGCACATAAATTACTAAAACTTTTAGTCTGAAAAAAAAAAAAAAAATTATAATAATCTGCTATATAATATATCTTTTTGTGATTACAAGGTCATTGCTAGGGTGTTCAGGGTCATCACTTTACAAGTCACATGATTTGAAGCATTATTCATGTCCGTAGCACAAACGGTGGGACTAATAACACGCTGAATATTAATACTTAATACAGTGAAGGGTTTGTTCAATTCTCTATGAGCCAGAAGAAAGCACCACTTACAACTAGACAAAAAATTTCAAAGGGCAAGCATCATGGTGACTTGTAATCGAAAGACCAAAGGCCACATCATTCAGCGATTATGTAGTGATTTACATGCGATGTTAAACAATAAAAATAATAATAATAATAATATTTTGCAGGCCATTTATAATGCAAGGTCACCAAAGGCAACATTTGGCAGTAAATCTGTGTATGGTGTAGGTTCATTTGTTAAATAACCGTAAAAATTGCCTTGAACTTACTTGACATATCATCTTGCCTGTAACAAGTTGAAAGCGTCCCGACTCCATCTCAACCAAAGGTTGCCATTCTCAGACAAATTAGCCAATAAAGGCCACACTTACTGTGTGCTAATGACTTTAACTTCCTCATTGACTTTATATGTCACTATGCCGCCCAGCTTCAAAGGAGATTCACTGTAACCCATCGCAAAACCAACATCAATTAGCACATATGCTGTAGGTAAGTGGAGATAATGAAAGATTATGGAGAGCGGGAAACGGGCAGGAGGATACACTGGGAGAAAGGAAACTTCAAAGCTCTCAGTCTTCTCTCTTAAAGAAAGAGATAATGGTGCGTTGAGATAGCAGGGATATCAGGGTGAAAGTAATTATGTCTTCTTGTGTGTGATTGGTACAATATGGGTTGTTTATCTACAAGCACACAATGAGGCCCTTGTGTGGGGCCATAAAAAACCTGCTTGTTAAAGGCGGCCCATTAAACCGCCATAAACCTCACACCATCTCTGGAAGCGTAAGGTGCGTTTGTTACCTGTGTGGAAAAAACAAACAGGTGGCTGATTGAACTCTTTTAAATCAATGAATGTGCTTGTGTTTTAATTTAAGTTTTTTTTTTTTTTTTTTTTTATCAAAGGTGATTTGTTCCACCAGAAACATTTTTTATTATGCTGGTTAAAAGTCTCTTCACATCCTGATAGCAATCACTAAGTTAAGTGGTCTAAATGTATTTACATGTGTATAGTAAGAGTTCAGATGCAAAAGCCATCTGGAATTTTCTTCTAGAATGATCATCTTTATCAAGCTCGTATAGTTAAGTTCAGTAATTTCACTTAAATGACAATTAATAGGTAATTTTCATTGTCATTTAAGTGAAATTACTGAACTTAATATACGAGCTTGATAAAAATGATCATTCTAGAAGAAAATCTCGGATGTCACTTAGAGGCTTTTGCATCTGAACTCTTCATATTTATCGTCTGTGGAAGGCGTAGGGCCATAAAATGTTTGTCCAATGCGACGTCTTACCTGCCAGTCAACATATGTATTTCCATACCTCCGTGCGCAGACATCACACGTCATCAGTGCGTTTCATGCGGAGTTAGACAGACGTCAGTCACAGAGCAGCGCAAACGAAACAGCAGCCGCCTTTAACAGTTCCTCCTGATCCAAAACAACCATCTTATGCTGCGTTACTGTAATTTGGAAGAGATGAAAACCCGTGACGTTATACTCGGAGCGGTTCGTGACTCGAATTTATGCGCTTCAATGGCAACACTATCAACGCTGACATGAAACTGCAACAGTCAGGTGGTACAAGTCTATGTTCATTATTATTGTAATATGTGCTTTGAGACATGAGGTAGTTTAATGCCGTCTCTCGTCTCGTGACGCTTCGCAGACTCTGCTGTGTGTGTTCATGTGTTTTGGAGGAGGCGTGGCTTTGGAGACGCTCTGAAGGGAGTTCAGACTTCTGTAATCTTACATGAGGAAAGTTCATTTTAACCATCTTTTGAGATTTTGAGATTAACACACACATTTCTGTAATTTTTTCTGGATGGATGTTTTAAAGCGAGACAACTAATACCGCAAAACATCACATAATTAATCCAGCCTGCTAATACTCACTGATGTTTGTGCTTTTGTGTTCCTGGAGGATGATGTTATTACAGAACTAGATTTTGTTTTTACAAATGTCTAACGGAATAGAAAGTGCATGGGGACACAGGGAAAAACGTATAAACTGATGACCAATAAAAACAATATTAACATGTACATTTTAAATATTATAATTAAAGAAAAAAGAAAACACTTGGAATATTTTTTAATAAATTTCCAGTTTATGCTGTTGTGCTCACTCCTATTTGTTTTTACAAAAGACTAACAGAATAGAAAAACTATAAATTGATGACAAATAAAAAAAAAAAAAAAAATGTTTAGATTGAATATATATATATATATATATATATATATATATATATATATATTACAAATATAGGAAACAAAATTAGTAAAATCTAATACTTCTTAATAAATTACCTGTTTTTTGTTTGTGTTAAATGTTCTTTTAAAAGTCAGTGATATGATTTCCATCTATAAAATTGTTAAATATTAATATAATATACAAATTCTTAATTTGTTAATACTACAAATTATTTTAATTATATTGTTCTAGATATTTTTGATTAAATATTCAATCATTTAAGACATATACTGTATGTATATGACCCTGCATGTAAATATGAAGAGTGTTTTCCGATGGAGAGGACAGGAGGTGTCATAATTATCTTTTGAAGTCGTCTTATCTGAACGAATGATTGCTTCCTGACCCATCACAGAGTCATTGTAGCCATGACAAAACTGATCAACATAATAAAGCAACATCATTTCATGCCAGCCTAGATGAATTTATGAGTCCTGATAAAAGCATATTACGTTTAGCAGCACAAATTACACTGAAAGGTGCAAATCGAGGACAAAAACATGATTTTGACATGAAAAAGAATGATTTTAAGTTACTTTCTGTCATTTGGGTAAAAGCTGGATGTTTATCAGCGTTCGGAAGCTCTGCCAAGAAAGGAGCCGTCCTCAGAGATCTTTCCTGAGCAGGAATAATTAGTATAATGCATTAGATGAAACCTCACACTAATTTTTCAAAAGTTGGTACACTAAAAGGGCTGGTGAATGGCACACGTTTAATAAAACATCTTCTAATAGACTAGATTTTTACCTTTTCGGATGTGAGGAGTCCATGCAAATATTACTTCCAGGATATTATTATTGCTCCAGACATATTGTATTTCAAAATAAAGATGAACAACAGGCCAGTTTGTACCAGACTGGAATTGGGGTCATGCTAATCAGAATTGAGCTGCTGACTCAGGCAGAGGATCAAACGGAGGTCATGAGGCACTCGGCTGTCTGATCACTGCTGAGCTGCGATAATGACCGCAGAATATGTCTGAAATCAGAGATAAAGCCTTTAATGTTCTGTAAACACGACAGGTACTAAAGTTTACAGGCCTTAAATTAAATGATAAACTTTGACTTTGAAAGGCACATCAAGAGCGCACTGTGATATGTGATCTAAAGGCGATATGTGATTAAATGCACAGTGTGTGCCTATACTGTACATGCATGAACATTCAAATAAGCATTGATCTAGACTACATCAAGTAAAACAGAATTATTATTTTAGAACATTCATAATTTTGTGTAAAACGTAAAAAATGACTACTGTGCTCAAACATCTCGTCTGCGGTATAAATGAAAATTAAAATGATATATCAATGTGAAGTATTTAAACATTTCTTGAACTTGAACATTTCTCATCAAGTCCTTGACTAAATAATTTGTTTTATACTCTTTACTGTGTATATACAATTAAGGAAATTTAGGAAAAACTTCTGAGAAAGTTGATTCTTAAAGGGATAGTTCACACAAAAGTGTAAAGTTATTTACTCACCCTTGTTCCAAACCGGTATGAGTTTTTTTTTTTCTTTCTTTTCTGTATGGAACAAAATAAGATATTTTGAAGAATGTTTGTCACCAGACAGTGGTGGCCATTGACTTTTTTTCCTACTATGGAAGTCAATGTCTATAACCGTCAACTGTCTGGTTACAAACATCTTCTTTTGTGTTCAACAGAAAAAAAGAAAGAAAAAAAAATCAGACAGGTTTGGAACAACTTGAGGGTGAGTAATGACACAATTTTAATTTTTAGGTGAACTATCCCTTTAAGTAAAACATAAAACTTAGATTTCTATCAAGACACCTGAGCTATAAAAGAGCAACATATGAGCAGTGAAATGTTCCTGTGGATAGGCCATTCAGACATAATGTTTAGAAAGAACGCAAAGTAATGCATCTGCAAAACACTGCAACATTTTAAATTAAATCTAAACATTTCAATAAAAATAAAAATACAGAAATATAGGCTACCAGATAAATCACAATCATTCTTGTTACAGATATATGTCAGCAGTCTTATTTTTGCAATGCGTGTCATTGCAATGAATCACTGGCAAGCATGCAACAAACCTGCATGAGCGCGCGCGCGCAATAGGCCTACTAAAGAGAGGACGGGACACGAGGCCATTGATTCAATTTAATTTGCGCACCTCTGTCACAGGGTGCCAAAGACGGATTTACCAGTGGCCGGGATGTTTAAATTACTTTTAAATCATAAAAGCAGCACACCGGCCGAGGGGAGGGAGAGGTAGAGGTTGCTGGGAAGAGCGCTAGATTTCTCTTGAGCAAATTAGCTCCAATGGCTGTGTCTCAAAACCTAGTGAGCTGCCTAACTAGACAGCATATTTGGTAGCCACATATTTGGTTAAATTTGTTTTTAGATGAAAATAATAATAATAATAATAATAATAATAATAATAATAATCCAGACATAGATCATAATGGAAACACGCGTCTCTCATAATGGAAAAAAAATCGCCTACTTATAGGCCTATTTTTTATAAAAAAATAAAAAATCATGTACAATGCAATAATATGTACAGTACATTGTCATCAAAGACATGACCGATGTAGACTGCATGCTGTCTAGGTAGGCAGCACACTAGGTGTTGAGTCACAGCCTGTTTCAGCATCGCAGCCCGGCGCTCGTTTACTGTATAGAGGGGCGGGATGCTCCAATCTTCTCGGGTCAAGGCGAAAATATCAGTTTCAACCTCACGTCGCCTGAGCAGGGACTGTTTTCCATGTTATTAATCCACCGTCCACTGCCTTTTCATGTAGGCAATATTTAAAACAACAGCTGCGAATTTCAATTCATTTCGTCTCGATTTATTGCGTGTTTACGACAAGCAGGTCATGCTGGAATGAAGGTTTTGAATGAATTGCCTATATTTCATTCATTATTTTATATGTATACAACTATTTTTATTATTTGTTTCCCCCTGTTATGATGCATACTTCGTGTTTGCATTTATACAGAAGATTGTAGAATATATTGACTAGCCTACAACATAAATGTGCGATGATTATTTAGGCTATCGCACGATGTTAATGCGGTCGGATTTATGCGTTTTTTCGATTAATTTTTGTCTTAAATTAATTTATTAAAAGCACCTTAATACCCATCATATATAGTGGAATAAACACTCAAATCCATGACAATGAGCAACAAACTGTATTTTCGAACTGATGGGAGATTATCATAGGAAAATATAAATTCACGCCGTACAAGCATTTATTATTATTATTAATAATAATGTACTGAAAAAAAAAAAAAAAAAAAAAAACCTTTAAGAAGCAACCTGAGCTTACAAATATTTTATATGTCTAAATCCATAGGTTGGTTAATTTAGTCATACTGAATGTGAAAGAAAAGAGTTTACATTTGGATGTCATAGTAGGCCTATGCATTTTTGGGTTATGTGACAAAACACTTTTTAATCAGACCATTTAATGTTGCGAACATTTTACTTATTACATAGGTTAATGCATAATGATATGGACTATGTATAATGTAAAGTCATACAATTAAATTATCTTGACAATACAGCCGAGATTATTTAAATAAGCGGGTCGTAAAAAATATTAGATTACATTAGTATTAATATGTGGGCTATATCTTGGACAACTGCTCAGTGACGTTGTTTTTTATTTGATATTATGTGAGATACTGAATAATAATAATAATAATTATTATTATTATTAATTATAAAGCACCAAATGCAGGTTTTAAGGTCTAACAAATAAAAGCAGCATAATAATCTTACAAAATAAATAAAACTTATCGCGAAAATCATTTTTTTTATATACTATTATTGTGTCATTTATTAATTAATTTAGATGATTTAGGGATACCTTTAAACGTGCAGTTGGTGCGATTAACTGAGCTACAGTAAGCCACGAGAAACGCTTGGTTTCAGGCACTTTGGAAACTTCGCAAGCGTCGTTGCTCTGATGTTGGTTGAGGAACAAGTCTCAGACCAAGGACGTGCTCGAAGAGTCTGTACTACAGTATGATTAGTTAATTAGAAAACTGTCAAGTGATCTACTCCCGCAGGACATCCACAGCAGCCAATCAGCGCTCACAAAGGCGTTATGACTGAGATGTGAACGCGCGGAGAGGTTCAGAGAGCAGGGTAGATGACAGAGATACTGTTCTAAACAAGAGGCCGCCGTGTTAAAGAACGATTTAGCGATCGTATATCCTTTCTGGGCGCATTTTCTTTCTTTTCTTTTTTGTGCGTAAAAGTTTAGAGATACTTTATTAACTAAAGGTACTTTGGCCGTCTCATGGGCTGAGTTCCAAATATCAGTTTGACTGAACTCTACATATCCCACAAGTTAAAAATAGAGCAGAAAGTATCACTAATCGTGTTTAAAACGCATGTATCTGTGCGTAAAACACAGCTATCCAAGTGTTTTCCTGCAACCCCAAACAACCTAGAAGCGTTGCAATGGAAAAATCAAAGAACTTCAGGATCGACGCTCTTCTGGCTGAAGAACCACATCGAGGGACCCGAGAAGTATCACCTGGACTGAGCAGTGACAGCCCGACTGGTAGCCCGGTGTCCTGCAGGCGCGCAGACACTCCGTCCCCCTGCGCCATACACCTCCAAACCGGAATCATACCTAAACCAGGGCTGCTCAATCTCCCACACCCGGGACTCACTTCAATTCCAGGCATGTACACGACGCCCATGTACCCCATTTCAGCGTTGGGAGGTCAGCACCCAGCCCTGGCGTACTCGGGTTTTACGCAGCTGACGCACCCGTACCCGGAGCAGCTGAAGGCGGCGGCGATGGCCGGGTCTTTACCGCTGGAGCACTGGATACGAGCTGGCATCATGGTACCAAGACTGCCCGATTACACCTGTGAGTGGGGTAGCATGCAGATGAGTGGGTAACACTTTGTTAAATCATTACTAAACATTCAACAATCCTTGATTCGTGAAAGCTATATGACATTTCTAACTATTTGAATGCATTATTAATCTGTTAAGCATTAAATGATTGACGTTTGTTATTCTTATCGATTAAATTTGAGTGGAGTAGCATAACTTGTTTATTTATTTAACATAATGCTAAACTGTTTAGTTGATCTACATTCACATATGAACAGGGCTATATGGAAATTAAATAATTGCATCTGAATATATGATTTAAAATATATAAATCAAGTTCTTGACCTGCTTAAATATAAATAGATGATCTGTGAAGCTCCATTTGGAGCTATATTTGGTTCTAACTTGACTTTTTGTTTTTCAAAGAAATAATTCCTTATTCCGTAATAGTGCTATTTTAAAGTACTCAGAATTCACATGAGCACAAATTACAGTTTTTCCGTAATTAAAAAAATTACAAAAGCATCTGATGTAAATAGAAAAATAAGCTGTCACTGGAAGTTTTCTCCAAATCATGCAGGGTACATAAATTGTGCACCTCCATCATTATGGTATAATTACTGCCATACACCAAAATTTTGTTGCATTACCGCCATTTTCGGTTTGAAAGCAAACATTGTAAAAGCTCATGAAATCCTTTTCAACATAATCAAAGGTAAAGAAAAGCAAACAGAGGGAGAGAGATGTGCTTACACACCTGTGACTCTTGAAAGACCTGGAGTTAATTTGTCACTAAGCAATTATGATGGTTTATAACTCCTGTTTGATGGATTATTAAACTGAAATCATGGTGGTCACATGTGGCGAAATTAGTTTGCTGAATTATAAATGACAATCTAGGTGGCTAAATGATAAGACAGTATCAGGAAATTATGACTCTATATTAGTTTTTTCTACATGTATTTGCAATTAAAATAGCTTTTTAAAATTGAAAGCAGAAATTTTAAAAACTTAAAACTATATAATAATATGTTGTAAAGAAACAAACAGCCAATATATTTGATCATATTTAACAGATATTACACTCTTCATAGACATGATTGAAAGATTATATTATCCTTGGATAGTTAAAGAAACAACAACTCAACAATAAAGTCATTTTGACACTCTGACTGAACAATGTTTCCATATAGTGTTACCAGGATTTACACCAAACTGTAATAATATAATTTTATTTTTGGCTTCTTTATAAAGCCATAAATGTCAGCTTGATGGAAATTGTCTTTGTGTGAGAGAGAAACTATAAACAAACACCTTAAACATACTGTAGTTCATCAATAAAATCCCAAAAGTGTTCATTGAATTTTCATTAAGTTAATGGCTTGCTCTTGCATTTTATGGCCGCCCAGCCCTGCTTCAACTGTGTTTAACAATAAGCTGCAGTAAAGCTATTATGGTAAATGATAGCTACAAATTCTAGGCTTTCTTTGTGTGTGTGTGTGTGTGTGTGTGTCCAACCCTGCAAGTCCTTGACATTATATAAAAGAGACAAAAATCTCATAAAAATAATCTAGACGTGGATTACAGTAGCTTGTATCCCTTTTGGCTGGTGCTTAATTTTTATATACCGGCACAAGAGGCCTCTTATTAATTTGGAAGAGATTTACAGTTTTAGCAATGACGTTATGCAGGCTTTTAAGTGAAAATGCTGCTAAACATTTATGCCCTTAAGTTCAACATGAAGTTATGTTAAACTGCAGCCGAATATTTGCATTTCATTAGCGTTGCGCAGACTTGAAATAACCCATCACCCAAAGATCTGATTCATATCTACACAAAAGAATATCACTTGGATGTGGGTCCGTTTGACCTGGACCACTAACAACAAAAACTCAATTTAATGGTCTTTTGTGGGAAACCTGTTTATAATTTATACAATCTATTAATGTCCTCTTTCTTTGGTTTTGTCTTACAGCCGCCCCCCAGTCCGGTTTGATGGGTAAATGTCGAAGGCCACGGACAGCATTCACCAGTCAACAACTACTGGAGCTGGAAAACCAGTTTAAACTGAACAAGTACCTTTCCAGACCTAAACGCTTCGAAGTGGCCACATCGCTCATGCTGACCGAGACACAGGTAAAGGAGTGTGAAAGTCAGCGAGTGGAGGAGTTTTGATATACATTATACAGTGATTACCAGATTTACACTCTTGAACAAAAGTTTGTTTGTTAAGTAACTTTTATTCAGCAAGGGTGCATTAAATTGATCAAAAGTGACAAAAGTGACAGAAAAGACTGTTCCTAAAGATTTTGTTTCAAACAAATGCTGTTCTTTCTATAATTCAAAGAATATGGAAAAAGTGTATCAAGGTATCCACAAAAATATGAAGCAGCACAACTATTTTCAACATCGATAATAATTAGAAATGTTTCTAGAGCAGCGAATCAGAATGATTTCTGAAGGATCATGTGACATTGAAGACTGGAGTAATGATGCTGAAAATTCAGCTTTGCAGCTTCACAGGAATAAATTATATTAAAATAGAAAAAAATTCATTTTAATTGTATTTCACAATAATAGTTTTACTGTATTTTTGATAAAAAAAAAATGCAGCCTTGGTAAGAGACTTCTTTCAAAACATGAAAAAAAGACCCAAAGTTATTCAAATTTGACTCGTTTGGTTGGAGAAAGACTAAAGCAACATTGATATGGTGTCACCTAGTGTCCAAAGTTTCTTTTCCATACATTGTTTTCTTTATTTGATTGTGGTGGCTATTTTGCTGACATCCTTGTGTGTTTGTGTGTAAAACAGGTCAAGATCTGGTTCCAGAACCGGCGAATGAAGTGGAAACGCAGTCGTAAGGCTAAAGAACAGGCTGCACAGGTCGAGGTCGAGCGCCAACGTGGGGGAAGCAAATCGACCAATGAGAGGCCAGGAAGGGACGGCCGCAGGGCTCTCGCTCAGAGTGTGGAGGAGCACGAGGAGGAGGACGATCTCGACGAGGACGATGAAGAAGACGAGGAGGAAGGGCCACACAGGTTCATAAAAGACACCCTTAATGTAGCACGTTCCACAGACTTTCTGCACCACACGTCTGCATTGGGATACCACGCCGACAGCCCGTTCTCTGAGGACGACATGGAGGAGGTGGGAGGCGGCGACAGGAAGATTGGGGCAGGGTTGTGAGAAGATTTCCAAATGGAAACTGAGACTGCATGAACTCACAGCAGCATTACAGTCCTGTGCTGTGGTCTGACTATGGCAATGGTAAGATTAAAAAACTGAGACTATAAAAGCCAAACCATTTAGCCACCTAAAGACACACGAAAAGCCAACCAAGTGTACAGTATAGAGAGACTCCATTGGTGTTTGAGGTGTCAGAGAATCTTATACAAAGTAGACGTTTAATATAACAAATAACAAGCATTTAAGCTGTGTTCCAAAACCTGTAAACAGCATTTTCAAGGCATCACAGTATAGAGGTAAACATTTTAAAAATAATAATAATAATAATACTTTTATTCAGCACGGATGCTTTAAAATGATCAAAAGTGACCATAACAACCTTTATAATGTTACAAACAAATGCTATTCTATTCATCAAAGAATCCTGAAAAAAATGTATCATTGTATCCACAAAAATATTACGCAGCACAACTGTTTTCAACATTGATAATAATAATAAATGTTTCTTAAGCAGCATATCAGAGTGATTTCTGAAGGATCATGTGACACAGAATACCGGAGTAATGATGCTGAAAATTCAGCTTTGATCACAGGAATAAATTACATTTTATAATATATTCAAATAAATCACAGTAATTTTAAATTCTAATAAAATGTAACAATATTAGCATTTTTACAGATTTTTTTTCCCGATAAAAATAAATCGTGAGAATAAGGGACTTCTTACAAAAACAATAAAAAAATCAGACCCCAATCTTTTGAACGATTCGGATTATTAAATCAATAGAGAAAAATAATAATAAACAGCTTAAAAACATCATGCTAACATTAAAGGCTATAAGAATCAGTTGTTCGCGTATGGCAGCTCACTAGGTTTTGGAACAGAGCTTTTGATTACAGTTTTTGAGAGCTATGTCTTGTTTCAGCAAGACTTACATGTTAATTTATTGTTTTTGTTCATTGTAAATAGCATCAGATGTTCTGTGTCATGCTTACATGTGTACAGTTTTTGCAGCAAAAACACTTTTGCTTCATTATTATCGATTGCAAATAAACCTCCACTAAATATAGGCTACAGTAACTCTGCAAAAACATATTATTTATTTAAATACTGGTGAATATGGAATCCCTATTTAATTTCTTAAAAAAAAAAACACCACCTGGTGCATGATTCAACCATGCATATTATTCCAAAGAAATATTGTTTTGAGAAGCCTTTCTAAAATCTTACAGCTAGTGCACTGATTGAATTCAGGTTAACAGTAATATTAACAGCAATAATAGCAAATAATGACAGATTTGAAAAAGAAGCATTACCATTGGGAAACATCAAGATGCTCTGGAGGGTGAACTTGAGCTTCAGCTTCCATGTCCAGGTCAGAAAGAGTGTGATGGGGGTGTTTTAAGCAGCCAGTAGTCCTTCACAATCCACTGCAAACTTCATCCTGGAATGAAACGGGCACTTTTCATGACCCAATCAATTCCTGAGGCTGCGAAGACACACTCATTATGTGCCAAAACGTCATTTATATATTTGAAATGTATGTACTTTCATGTGGTGTCAAAACAAAACAACAAAATAACATTAAATCAGTTTGAAATTCATTGTTTTAGAGTTGAGTAATTACATGCTTGGTTTGTTTAAAGGTACAACATGCATACTGTAGAAATATTTATTTGCATTAAAAATATGCAGTATAAATGAATATGCATTTCTCTGACTTCTCTCCACCTGTGCATCATTTACCTGTGTGATGTAAGAGAGCTGGAGGCATTTTTATTTCTCAACGTCATGTTTACATTCATATGTGGCTCAGTGTTTGTTCATGTCAATGTTATTTAAGCAAGTTTAAGTCTGTGTAATTTATTTCCATTGAAGGATGCAAGGGAGGTTGATACAAAGTATAATAATGTTATATTTGTCTGTGTTGCTGTAAATTGCTGCAAATAAACTAAAAGAAAAACTAAAGTGTGACAATGATTCTTCAAAACCTGACCAAAACACATTCAGATAATGGGCCTATTTTTGTAACATTCATAGTGTGTGTGTGTGTGTGTGTGTGTGTGTGTAAACATAGCCTATACACACATACATTTCATCAAGGCATGTTCAGATAATGGGCCTATTTGTGTAAAATACATATACGTGTGTGTGTGTGTGTGTGTGTGTGTGTGTGTGTGTGTCTATACATAGCCTATACACACACACACACACACACACACACACACACACACACACACACACACGTGTATATATATATATATATATATATATATATATATATATATATATATATATACACACATACATACATACATATACATATACATACATACATATACATACATATCTATACACATACATATATATATATATAAACACGTTTTAACTATTTAACTATATATACACATATATATATATACACACACATGCATGTATATATACATGTATATATTAATATTAATTGGTTTGATAGCACTAAATATAATATAATATAATATTAAAAAATATTATATTATATTATAAAAATATAAGTATTGAAGACACCATTATTTTCAAAAGCGCTATCTTTTAAGTCTGAATGTGCAGCAAGACTTCGGATTCAGACACAACCAACGAGGCTGATTAACATGCTGGAGAATGGCAAATCTGTAGCCCATAATAAACCAGCAGAAAGAGGTTATTTACAGCCCAGCCTCTCAAATATGAATTACTCAGGCGGGTTTACTGATAGTCAAATAATTAAGTTAATGAAGAGGAAGTAAAGTAATCAGCCCCTTGGTAGTGATGTCATCAGGGTAATTTCATTTACAAAAAAAGCAAGAAATAAAAAAGAAAAATGATGGCAATCCGACTACAACAAGGCGGTTTATAGGGCGTTTGTATGAGGGCGGTGATTAAACGCACAAGTACAGACAGCATAACTTCTCTGTCACGGAGGCTACAGGACAGCGTGTTTATATAGTGATTAAATGCATTTTTAACTGGCCTCAGAAAGGTGCCTCTGCCTTGTTAAAACTGAACCAGACCGGGACATCGAGGACAGTCTCTGAGAGAGTTTTTTACTCATTTTCAGAGATTGGACTGCACAGGTTTATTTCCTGGGTAAGGCGAATAGCTTTCGCTCACTGACGGGAGATTATAGGGTTTTACAGCTTGAAAGTTGTCAATGAAACCCTCAAAAGTTTTACATTGGATAGGTTTTAAAGTCAAGAAAAGGACTCCGTGTAGCGTCTACCTGATTAGGTAAATTGCACGTTAACTTTTGCATCACATTTAGAAGACACTTTTATCTGAAGCGGCTAACGCAGTTTATGCCTGGGAATCAAACACACGACCTTGGAGTTGCATGTATTACACTCATAGAAATAGGACAGGAGAGAGCCTCAGAATGCTAAGTGCAGCACTTTTCATGCATTTTCATGTTTACCGAAATGTTTAGGCTGTATGTTAGTGGTTCAACATAAACAGGTGATTTACAATTTTTACACTAGTTTTATTCAAATGTTCTGAAGAAAATGAGAGCAATACTTGCCTATGCAAAACGTTGGTCTTGCACGTTGCAGCCAGGTTGTTGCTATGTGGTTGATAGGGTCTTCTGTAAGCCTATGGGAATGTTCCTCCTTGTTCTGAAAATTAAATGAAATAATAAAACAAGACTAAAGTCACTCAAAAAGTCACACAATTTGAAATATCATTCATGTCCATAGTCCATAATGGCATGGCACAAATTACACACCTAATAGAAATAAGGCAGTGGTTCTCGATCAGGGGGGCTAGGGGGCCTCAGCAAAGGGAGCCTTTAGGATTAATTAAAATGAATTAAAATAAGACAAAACAAGCATTAAAATAAGCTAAAATCATGAGATTTGTATATGACTACCAACTGAATATTACTTTCTAGCCCCTCCCATTCCGAGGGCGTTTTAACTCCTACGGTGGCCGTATTATTTCAAATCTGCCGGCAGTCGCGAGTAATCTCCCGCTCGCATTCGTCTCGGTGCCACTGAGTGTAAAAACGCGAAAGGCGAAGCTTGAATTTCCAGGTATGTCCCTCTTTGGCTAATGTATTTTCAAGATGGAGGCGCAACATGGCTGCCGCCATTCGAGCGACTCGCTCGTATGTATTCTAAATGGCAGATTATACACTTACGAGAATACGTGATTAGTTGGTTGAAGTGATTACTCATTAATGAGAACGTATAATTTTGAAAGAACAAAGTGTTTTTTGCTAAAAATCAACTTAGGATATTACACAGTGTAGCTTTAAAGCGCCACAGTTCGTACTGGTCCTTTTAATTTGATCTAGTTATAAACATTGTTTTAAAAATATTTTTTTGTATTTTTAAAAATCCTTATCCAGTAAATCATGAACAGCTGGAAAGGTCATAGGTTCTTTGAATATTGTTGCAGACAGTGGGAGTCAAAAAAGGTTGAGAACCACTGGATTAGGGTTTTGTTCAAACATTTCAAATAGTAATAGTGATTCTTGCCACAGTAAATCTAAAAACAGTCATGCTGGCATTTGTGAACTACTGATTTCCAGTATTATATGTTATATTGAGTGTTTTGATGTTTTAGATTTAACACTTACATATAATTGAAATTATTCAGGTGGTTTTAGCGTCCACACACTGCAAGATGGACACAAATGCTGACTAGCTTTTACGGCATTGACCCAAAGACATGAGCATGTAGATTTGATGATATCCCGACTTTATTCACGGCTCCGCTTTCTGCAACGGCCCTTTTATCCGCATGAAAATGTCAGTTTCATAGTGAAGTAAGTAAATGCGACTCTACCAATTTGTCTGCCGGCAAATCAGCAACAATAACTTGACCGACATGACCCCGTAAAACATTTATACCCTGTAGTTTAATCAATCAGACTCATTACGGGAATATGAACAGATTGTGTGATCTTTTAAAGTAATCACCCTTATTGCTTGAGATTTCCCTCGGCCTTGTCGTGTCACTTAAGCTAATGGGAAGGTAAGAGAATGAGAGACTGGCCCCATAAATTCACATCTGTCCCGACTTTAACCGCAGCTCAAACACACACAAAAAGGCCAAGTTTTAGTAATAAACTTTATTGAAAAAGGCTCAGCCTTTTCTCTTTAAATGCAAGCTTGCGTTCGGGACAGGCATTTATTATGCTTGCGGGAAATCTATCAAACAGATGCGAAATGTGGCTTAATAATCAAGATAAGCGACTAGCTAGCCGTCACGATGATTATGATTGGCTCGGAGTCAGCAAAAGGCTGTGTTTGTTTTTCCCTGCTGTAATAAATAATCAGTCTATCCTTGAGATGTGATTTCTGAATGTACACGTAGAAAGCGGCCGATGTTTACTTTTATACGCCAGTGGCTAATTTCAATGTTCGGGCCTACCTAAACTTGAAGCGAACGCAGTGTATTTATAGCTGATTGCACTGTGACTGTTTTAAAGACATAAACTTCAACCCAGTCCTCTATACCGGTGTCAAATAAAGCAAGATTCAAAATCAAATTTAATAAACAGAACGGATTGTGAATGTTACAAAGAAATAGTGTCAATCAAAAAAAGGGCCAATCAATGCAACATTTGTAGGCAAAAAAATAGCCTACAACATCCACAGGATTTTACTAAATGTGACGCGTTTAAACTGTATTCCCAACCCCTTCCCTTTATGGCAGATCTGTGATTTACTGAACGAGAGAAACACTGGAGGATCAAAGGCACTCAACGTTGACCCATAATCCCTGGCTAATTAAATAATTCACTAATTGATTCATCACCAAATCAATAAAGCAGGAGATGGTTTATGGTGTTGGTATAGCACTCTGTGACCAATTGGTTGCAACTATAAAGATTATTTTTTATTAGTGGTTTTGTCAAGGGATGCATGAATATTACTTTTGCAATTACTAAAGGCTTTCGTTAGTTTGACAGAAAATGTAAAAGGCTAGTTTTTAAAATACAGTCATTTCTTGTAAATTACCAAAATGGCCAAGGCCATCCCTGCTGGAAAACCCCAATAAATCCAGTCTAAGGTTGTGGCCGGTTTTACATGGTTTCTAGCCGGCCGTTTACGGTCTGGTCTAAACTGGATTAGATGGTTGATAAAATGCACTACCAACTGGTGGATGTGGTTTTGACATCTTAGACCACATTGAACTAGGGGAAAGAAATGAGAAAAAAAAAATGTCAAGAAACTTATCAGGAACTTGTCTGGGGCCAAATCCTTATTTTGTGTGTGTGTGTGTGTGTGTGTGTATTAATGATAATTGAGAATTAATGAGAATTGAGGCCAACAATTGCTTAATTTCAATAGCTTAAATACATATATATTATTAAGCAATTGTTGCCCTCAATTCTCATAAATGTAATATGAGAAAATATTATTATAATGCAAAAAATACAGATATATTATTTAAATTGTAAATCACATATACATGTCTGTTTTCATTAATGCTGATTTAAACAACTATATATATATATATATATATAGGGTAAACGTACCTATTAAGCTCAAGTACCCATTAAGCACACTACCATCTTGGAGCTCAGATTATAAAAAGAAACAGCAATGTATTATCCTATTTGATGTATTAACCAATTGATGTGTTTGTTACTATATACCTCCTGTAATTTTAAACCAATCAGACCATTGCACACTGAGATATGTGTGTCCATGTGTTCACACTGTCTGGCGGCTATTTTCAAAGCTGTCTGAAAACTTTCACCAGAAGAGGAGCCCCTCAGATGTGCATTTTTTATATGTTTAAACATTTATTTTGAAGAAGTACATCTTCTTATTGCAAAATTAAGAGATTAATGTTTAGACTTTTGAATATTATAACCTGGAACCTGGATGTGGGAAATAATTACAGTTAGATCTAAAATATAGTTTTAGCAACATAGCCCAGATGCTACGAACATAGCTAGCTTACTAGCTGTATAAGATTGTGTGCTACATTAATATATTACTTCACAGGAATTAATGGCTTGTACTTTTAAATCCATAATATTATAATTTTACATTTTATTGATAGTCTGTGGTTTTAAACTGCTGTAATTTTTAAAGAATTCATATTATTGTTAGGTGAGCTTAAAGGGTGCACTACTATGACAATCACACAGCTTCAGTGTGACATCAATTAGAAAAAGCATAATTTCATAGATATTGTCTATAATAGTTGTTCATATTAAAATTGGTATAAACTTAATACATTACCTAGATTATTAATTTAGCTAAATATTTTCCTTTAAATTTTAATTTAATATTTATTAATTAAAAAATGTTTTTGCTCCAATTAAGCACAGTGTGTGCTCCCTTTAAGCTCACCCACATTAAACGTCTATGTAAATACTTAATAATCAGAATTTAAATATTAACTGATGGTTGTCACTATGTTAATCTTCAAAAAAATGATTAATAAACTTATTTTCACAGTCTTAAGATGACAAAAGCTAGACGAAACTATAGTGTACGCCCAAAGATGAAAGAGGCATGTCATACAAAGAAGGAGCCATCAGAAACCTGTCGTATCTGTCCAAGAAGTTTGGAGTAGACAGGAAAGCTCTGACCCAGAGAGTTAAAGGGATACTCCACTTTTTTTGGAAATAAGCTCATTTTACAACTCCCCCAGAGTTAAACAGTTGAGTTTTACCGTTTTCGAATCCATTCAGCCGATCTCCGGGTCTGGCGGTACCACTTTTAGCATAGCTTAGCATAATGAATTGAACCGGACAAGACCATTAGCATCTCTCTCAAAAAAATTACCAAAGAGTTTCGATATTTTTCCTATTTAAAACTTGACTCTTCTGTAGTTACATCGTGTACTAAGACGGACGGAAAATGAAAAGGTGCGATTTTGAGAGTATAGTTCCTAGCCATATCAGCCTAGAAAATTTAAACTTTACATTTTCCGTCGGTCTTATTACACGATGTAACTACAGAAGAGTCAAGTTTTAAATAGGAAAAATATCGAAACTCTTTGGTCATTTTTTTGAGAGAGATGCTAATGGTCTTGTCCGGTTCAATTCATTATGCTAAGCTATGCTAAAAGTGGTACCGCCAGACCCGGAGATCGGCTGAATGGATTCGAAAACGGTAAAACTCAACTGTTTAACTCTGGGGGAGTTGTAAAATGAGCCTATTTCCAAAAAAAGTGGAGTATCCCTTTAAGGAGCACATTGGTTTGTTTTGTTATTTGATTTTTCAATATGGGTTACATAGCTGAACGTGGACTAGTCTAGATGTTGCAATGAGTTTGAATGACACGTCACTATGAATAGGATAGGCTACCTGATCAAATTGAATGCCTTGTTGCTTGATTTTAGTGTTCTGTTTTTTTGTGATTGACTCTGTACCTTCAAATAAAACTTTTTTCAATTATTCCTTAAAAAGGTTGTTTAAAATAAACAAGAATTTTTAATAAAACTTGTTGTGAGCTTATTGGGAACAGGGGTGTGCTTAAAGGGTACAAAACGTACCCATTAAGCACAGCCAGACTTTTTATATTTAATGATGTACATCTTAATTGAAATACTTTTGTCATTTAAAATAAAATGAAATATTATAGTGTGAGAGATTAATATTTTATTTTAAAATAACTTCTTGTACTAAAACCAATATCTTGTGCACTAAAAATGTCTCAATGTAGATTTTGGTGAGCTTAATAGGTACGTTTACCCTATATATATATATATATATACATATACACACATATACAGAATATGTGTATAAATATGTGTGTATATATACAGTATATATTTTGGTTTTCAAGAGAATACTCTCATTCTTCATCCAGGTACAACATTGCAAAATCCAAATCGTAACCATTTTAAATATTAGCTTTGGATCTTTTTTCCCAGCAGGGATGCTGATTAACATACTAAAAAAGATTAGCCTCAGACAAAACAAAGGTAGGTTTCGTTTGACCTTGATGTGGACTATAACATGACATCATCTCATAGCCTGTGGGATCATGAAAGCAGAAACGGCCGACAGTCCCACGCGCTCCCCAGACCATAAACATTGTTTCTGTATAATGAATGATTATCCAGAGAAGGCGGAATGGACTTAAAGTAGGATGGTTTGCATGGATAGAAAAGCTAATTAAAGTGTAATTCATCCCACTGGAACTGTATCTATGTCTGTGCATTATACGTCGGCTGTCTGGTAGAGGCGATGTCTAGGTGAACGTGTGTCCATATGCAGTTTATGGCTTCTCTTTCCCCCGTCGGTGGCGTAAGGTCATTGATGAGATTTATTAAGATGAACATTGAGTCAGAACGTCACTTTTGACCCTCACAGCCCCCGTGAATCATAAATTCAGGAGCCTAAACAGCCTGTAATAATTGTTTCATACCTTTGAGTAGCAGCGTATACAGCCATAGGGGTTTGACCAGACCTTTGTGTTGAGGTTTCGGTAGGTGGTCCTTGACGAGTGAAGGTCAGCCACTAAATGAACAACATTCAAATGTCACATTTACAGAGCCAAAGCGGCCAACATTCACAGATTTTTGGATGCTTTCCTCATGTCAGTAGCGGAGACATTTTTAATGAATTTGTCGAAAACAAAAGATCTGTCAAAAGAACAGGTTTTTATTAATATAAATAGTACAAAAAGAAGTAAACAAAAAATAAAACGACTGCTTTGTTTTCCAAAAATGCTTTTTGTATAAATATTTTTTCATGTTTTTTAATAACTCTCAATTCATTCAAATTTTCAAGTGTCAAGTTTTCAATTTTCAATTTTCAAGTTTTTTTTTTTTATCTAATCCTAAGTGTTGCAACCATTTAATATTATAAATGTATCATACATCACAGTTTAAGGAAAATGTCATACAGGGTATGAAAAAATAGTCAACATTTTTACTAATTTTTACATTTTACATTTTACTAATATCCAACATAGAATTACAGTGGAAAGTACCGTGGTAAATTACTTCATCAGATGGTAATACAATCCCTGCTGAGAAAAAAAAAAAAAAAGGCCTAAGGCCTAGGCTGGTCTCAGCTGGTTTAAGCTGGTTTATGATGGTCTTCCAGCCTGGCCAAGCTGGTTTAAGCTGCTTTTAGATGTCTCCCAGCTTGACCAGCTCAGACCAGCCTAGTCAGATAAAAAAAAAAGTATTCAAAACCTCTCTAAAACCAGCCTGGGAGACCAGCTAAAACCATCCAACCAGCTTGGTCTGGTTTCAGCTTGTTTTTTGTCGTTTTGTTTTTCTACAGCAGGAATGGTTTTTTCACATATGGTACATAACACTTTACAGTTAACCAACTAATAATGAAATACACTTCTACAGCATTTACTAATATTTGTTCATGTTAATTTCAACATTTAATACATTATTAAAATCAAAAGTTGTATTTGTTTACATTAGTCAATGCACTGTAATGTAACGAACAAACAAAGAACAGCTGTATTTTTATTAACCAAGTAAACTAACATTAACAAAGATGAACAAATACAGTAACACAGGTATTGCTCGTGGTTAGTTCATGTTAGTTAATAGACTAACGTTACATTAACTAATATTAACAAATGAAACCTTATTGTAAAGTGTCACTACATGGCTCAATTGCATACAGTACCACGGTATTGTACTCCAAAGTAGCCTACTTCGAAGTATTACACTATATTAGATTCTAAAACACCATGGTATCGGCATTTTCTGGGCATAGAGACACATGTTTACATGTTACTAGATATCAAAATGAACAATAACATTACAGAATGTCAATAAACACTCACCAAACCCCGTCTTCAGTCTGCTCCACTGGCCAGAGATCACAACACACCTTGAGCAACATCTCCCTCGTGTGGTGACACTGAAACTTTCAGGAAAACCAAATCAACGCCATCGGTCGCTGTTTAAATCACACTTTATTCACCATTTATAAAAAAAACAAAGGGAACAAATGACGTAAATGAATGCCAAGAGACATGTTTCCAGTCTTATATCCTATAAATTAAGAAGCTTGCATAATTAAGTATTCCTCAACAGAAACAAACCTGGACAGAATTGCAAGTGCAAGTTAAAAATGTTCCTTTAAAACACAACTTTCTAGTCAAAATGATGAGAGCCACCGCAAAGCAGTCTGCAGTGAATCTGAATATCAAGGAAATAATAATAAAATAAAAATAAAAACATATTTAGGTCCTTGTTCACAGATAAAATTTCAACTACAATATATAGTAAAAGGAATGCTTCAATACATTTAGTCCTGAATTATGAAACAGCATGTGATTCGTGACATCATGTGAACATGTCCGGGTCATTTGAACATAATGCCCACCCCCCAAAAAAAAGGTCCTAAAGACAGGCTTCATTTTAATCCTTCTAATGCAGAATATTAACCGATTTCTTTCTGTTGATATTGCATAAAATATGACCTGGAAATTATTCCGCGAGATTCATCCACACTAGCCACAAGCCTCATCAGACATGAACAAATGATCTATAGCCATGTGGATTTCTTGCTGAATTAAAATGCATTAAAACCGGTTTATTACACGGTTCCTTTAAAGAACACCCTAATACTGTAAGCAATGAAAGGAACTTCTTGCTAAATCAAAACAAACTCGTATTTATGCAGTAATTTATACCACTTAAAGAGAGAAAAGTGAACACATCATTCTTGCAATGTAATGTGAACTAGTGTTAAATATTCACAGGCATGACCGTTTGTTATGCATCCTCTCAGAGTCTTATACAGAATAAAAGCCGAGCGCTATAACCGACTGAGTTAAACTTAATAACTTACTCTTTCAGACTCATTCATTAAACATGAGCAGAACAGTTTTTTTTTAAATGCTACAACATACATAAGAATGCTTTTACACATGAATTAGACAGAAATCCGTTCTCACAAATAAAGACCAATGTCAGTTTTATCTTTGAACCTTCACAACACAAAGTACCTACATCTCTGCTCTTAAAAACCTGGCATGTCTTGCTTTCCAAGGAGAACTGTTGTTTAAATAACTAATGTCAATTACATTTTGAACAGCTAAAATATCAATTGAGTGGTGCCAAGGATGACATCAAAACCCGGAAGATTAATTAAAAGGGTTTTTATAATGGGGTTTTCAATTTATAATATATACTTGGACATTTTGTTCTACAAAGTAAACCGCATACACTCACACCCCAAATGTTCTTATCCAGTTACTTTTTGTTAATAATTTTTTTAATAAACATAGCTTCAAAATTCACGTTTTCGATATGGGTGTGTGTAATTTACGATGTAGAACGAAATGTCCAAGTATCATCAAGTTATGTTTACCACAGTCCTTATTTTACTCATAAGTTGAAAACCCCATAGGAAAATCCTGAGGGAACCACTGGCCAAATTCTTCCGGGTTTTGATGCCATCCCCGCAGCACTCTATAAAACCCTCATAAATAATTTTTGGTTCCAAGCTTAGAAAAGACACAGAAGCCAAATTACAATCTGAAAGCAACCAGTTTGATGCTATGTAACAGGTGCCTGTGATATCGCTGCCATCATAGTGAACAGAGTTTTTGCCCTCTCCTGTGTGGTTTGTGTGGCTTAATCAGGAACATGCCCAGCTCATATTTCACTCCAATATCATCAGATTATTTCATTGCTCAATATAGATTTTCAGGTGAAATATGAGATTCACCAACAAAGATGCGTGTGTATCCATGGCATGCTGAGCTCACTGAGGTAAGAGAGAGTAAATGTTTGCAAGGCTTGTGATTTTTGTCCGGAAGAGAGAGTGCATAGTCCAAAAAGTCCAGAGTCCACTAGAAAACAGGCATGAAATCTCAGTGGAAGCATCATACTCTGTTGGTCTCTATATCTGTACCGTCTGAGTCCCGAAGGTTCTGGACCTGGTCAAGCACCCAGCTGATTATGGGCCTTTCCTGAGGATTGGTCACCATAGTGGAGCTGAGAAGGGTTTGAAGACCTTGGGAATAACTGAGTCAAAGATAGAGACATGGTAACCGGTTACAGGTTGCTTTTCTCTGGTTACATGCTAAAATATGTTACCATTAGAAAACTTTAACAAGCGGTTTTCTGAAATGAATTCGACTGGTGATATGATCTGAAACAGCTTCGTCTTCATTATCTCTTGTGAGTGTACATCATTTTAAACATATTTTCCAAAACGTTGTAAACTTATGTAAAAAAAAGTGGGAAAATTAGTTTAAAAGACATATTTATAATTGTACTTAAAATATAACATTCTACATAGGGAAACTTTGTTTAAAATATAAATTAATATAAATTAATATTAATATTATAATGTATTTTATTATATTTAAAAAATAATGTAATATTATTTTAAATTAATTATTTTAAATATAATATTCCACATTTAAGTAAGTTTAAAATATTTAAATGTGGGAGTATTCGTTTAAAATATAATATTAGAGTCTATTTTTTTTTTAAATATAATATTGTTTAAATATAATTTTCTGCATTTAAGTTTGTGTAAATTTTTTAATGAGGGAAAATTTGTTTAAAACATATTATAATATTACATTTTCCCTTAACACATTTTACACACAAATTATGTAACTGAAATACAGATTATTTTATATATATATATATATATATATATATATATATATATATTTTTTTTTTTTTTTTTTTTTTTTTTTTTTTTTTATTTATATTTGAAATAAAACAAATTTTAAAATTAAAATTAAGATAATGCAGAAATTAAGTAAGTTACACAATTTCTTATGTATAATTTTGTTAATGAGGCAAAATTAGTTTAAAATGTAATATAACAATAATATTTAAAATATAAAATATTTTTGAAAATTAGCTGAAAATGTAATACCAAAATATTATTGAAAAAAATAATATTCCACATAAGTTACACAATGTGGGAAAATTAGTTTAAAATATAATTGTGTAATATTAATTAAAACATAATATTACAATATGCAATATTACAATATATATATTACATTTGATTGACGAACATCTACAAAATATTTGATCTGGCATTGCAACGAGCTGAATTTTACAGAATAATAGCACTGAATAAGCTCAAGCTCACCTGCAAGGCTGTGGAATGGAGACTGGATTCTGGACGGCGAGAGCCACGCTGTCACCCTTCTGAAATATCAAGTCATACGGTCCCTCCAGCATCATCATACAGTACAGCACACAACCTAGAGACTACAGGCAGAGAAAAACAAATGATACCTGCAGCAGACATAACATCATGACAGCAGACATAACAGACTGACAGACATAACAGACTGACATTGACATAACCTCATGACAGCAGACATAACAGACTGACATAGACATAACATCATGCTGATCAGAAAGAGCAGAGATGAAAAGATGAAGGATGAAGTTTACAAACATAAGACCTGTGCAGACACAGTCATGTTGTTTTGTGAAAGAACAGGTGAAAAGTAACTATTACACCCATACACAAAACACATAAAAAAAAAGAGAATTACCCAAATATCTGTTCTCTCATCAATGATACAGTGACTCTCCACATTAAAGAGCTCTGGTGCTCTGTATGAGATGGTGCACCTCTGAGCAGCCCAATCCTGAAAGGGAACGCATAAACACAAGGGGATTGATTTAATGTTTTGTTTTTCTAGCTATGTTTCAATCCACCTATTTTTATGCGCATTTTGTAATATCGCAAAAAAAAGAAAAATACTGGATGGAAATGCAAAGATGCACATAAAAAAAACCCGTATGCACTCAATTGAGGATACAATTTTTTACCCGATAAGAAGACATGCGCATAAACTACAACGGAAACACATTTACAAATAAATCTCTTGATGTGCAACAAAAAAAAGTTAATTTCGCAGCATCTCAAATGTGTGATCATTGTAAAATGCCTGAGCCTACTTATACTATATAAATATAAAAAGTATGTAATATAAATATAAAAACGCAAAAGTATGTACTTTTTTTTGTGAGCGTGTAGCAGAAGAGTAGACGAGCTTTGGACATACTATCACGTGATAAATTTGAGTTTTTAATGGACGCGCTGTCGTATAGTTACGTGCATCCTGTCGCTGTAAACTGGCCTGTCAATCATCTTGCAATTTCATTTCTTGCAAAATCATTTAATTTCCTACCAAATTAAAGAGAAAAGAATTGTGGGTCTTTCATGCGGAGAACTCACCTCATATTTTTGTATAAAGATGCATTTAAACGTTAATGGCCAAATGGATGTTTAGACAAGTTCACATTGTTATTGCAACTGAAATATAACATAAAACAAATTATTTAATGTTATCTATCAGGTTAAATGTTGGTTATTATTCACTCAAACCCCTTTATCTAAACCTCTCTACTTAACTGTCGGTCGCACACATCAACCATGTTTGTAATTGTTTTTTAAACCGAACCGAATCCTCCTCCAACGCCCAATGGGTTGTGGGTAATATTAGCCGTTAAGAGGGAGCACGGATCAGTGTTCCCTGTTTAGTGAATGGCTGAGAGGAGCAGCAGCACGGCAGCTGACAGACGTGAATGAGTAGTGTTTTTCCACGGACTTATCACTTATCTGCTTTTCTTTCGTTTTATATTTAAAGAATTTAGTTTGACCATTTTAATTTCCTTTCTTTTCTTGTGCTTAATACTTGTGCTACTCACTATCACAGAGCTTTAGTTCATCCGGTTCCCGAACTCTCTCAGTTCAGATAATTTTCCACATAGGCCTATAAAAAATGTAGTCTGTAGATGTAGTTCTTTTGTCTGACAAACAAAAATATAGTTAATGAGAAAAGCTTTATTTGACATTCGGCTATATTATATTATATTACATACAGTATGTGAGCATTAATTTAGAGAGAAAACACATTAGGCAGGCAGAACGCAAGTACGGAGCGATGACGTCATGAATATGCTAATTGACGTATGACGTCATCTAGCGACATTTAGCGACTTTTAGGGAAGGCGTTAGCTACTTTCCTTTGATAATAGTTGGAAACACTGGCACGGATCCACCCTTTTGGCATCCTCTTTTCAACATAGTATGCTTTGGGACACACTTATTAATCTCACATACTATTTAGGATGGTTAGTATGCACACTGGGGAGCAGGGAAGGTCTGTCATCAGAATGATTTGGTTTAATTTCCTCCCAGAAGTGTTTCACATGATTGCGTTATCAAACACCAGGAATCCGAACGCAAGAGAACATGATGGCGTTTATTGCGTTTCGTCAGCGCGTTTGCAGAAACTTCCATTTTTATAACAGATATTTTGCGCCAATTTCCCAGGAAGTGACAATTTTGATCTCTTGAACACATGGGGATGGAAACGTCGATTTATTCGCAAATATTTTATGCGATATATCAATTTTGCGCACAAGTTTGGATGGAAACATAGCTACTGGTGTAAATAATCCAAGATATTTTAAATGAACCAAGACATTTGCTTTACTGTTTGCCACCCCCTTTTTCTACCACAAGGACCATTTGGAGTTCCCAAAGGCACAGATGGGTTACATGCTGGGTCTGATAGTGATCAAGGCCTGTTGGCCAAGATGTTTGTACTTTGGGAGTCTATGAATTGTCACAACTTTAGTGCAATGGGGGAAGTTGGAATTATCTGATTGTTCAGTTTGAACGTGTCACGTTTGGGTTAAAGTCACATGGTCAGGGAAAGGATAAAAGAAGATTGTAACTCTTGCTCTGTCCCTTTTGGTGCTCTGGCTCTCTGATTCTCTGGATCCCTTTCTTGGGGCCCTCTCTCTCTCTCTCTCTCTCTCTCTCTCTCTCTCTCTCTCTCTCTCTCTCTCTCTCTCTCTCTCTCTCTCTCGTAACATTTTACATGCTGGGTAAGATTAATGGCATAAGTCATCATCATCTCATACATCTATTTTGTAACTATTTTAAGTGTAACCATAACCATATTTTGTCATTAAACCTTTTCAATTACAACTAATGTGTTAAATAGTTTTGATTTGGTATTGACCTTGAAGTGCTACATATTGCAATACAATATTGTCACTCTCTATAGCAACGCTCTCCCACATATGAAGCTATTGTAACTGTGCTTATTTCCGTCTTTGGTATAAGTGGCAGTGGGTGGAATAGACAAGAAATGTACAGTTTTCTACCATCTTGCTAATAACATTTCTTTAGTCATTTGGCAGTCTTGCAGCCTGAACCTCTGCAGGAAATCCACCCTTACACTGGTAACTCTCGATTAAGTGCTGCTTGATATTTCAGCTCTAACCTGGATGGTCATGGCTTCACGTGACCCTCGAACTTCAATCCTGGCCTTGTTCATGGAGCCCAAGTCCATTAAAAAAGGCTGATCGTTCTCATCCAGTAAAACGTTGGTGGGTTTCAAATCTCTGTTTTCAGAAATAAAACTCATGTTAGAGATGTAATAAGAACAGGAAAAAACAGCCACATATTTCAGTATATTCCTCAAGAGGATGTTTGTCAGCAGTTAAGCATCAGGTCAGCTTTTGTTGTCTACTAATATATATAATATCTATATATAATATCTGTTTTGGTGTAACTATTATTGAAAGTCTGCCTAGGATTCATATAAGTGGGACTTTCATTTATCTTCATCTATTTTTATTTGACTTCAGGTCTTCAGTCTATGTTGGATGATGGATACTCCATCTTTTCTTCAGGGATTTACTCAGGCAGGATATTGTGTTTCAAGCTGATTTTACAGTGTGGTTATTAAGTCTAAAACTGATTCATCAGTAATACTACATAAAATATTAATAGTATGCCAAATGTCTCATTTCAGCAATAAAATCAGACTGAATCAGCAGTGTTCTCGTTAACTAAAAATACAAAAAATCATTTTCTTTTTTTAAATACAGCTGAAATAAAAAAAATTATATTAGATCAAATATTAAGTTCAAAATATTCAAAAAATCTAAATATTAGATATAATAATTAGATCAAAAATGTGTTGCCTTGGTAACTAACTGAAATAAAAATTTGAAGTACTAAGATGACTGAAGCTAAAAATAGCCTATAATACAAATAAAGCTAAATAGAAATATTAAAAAAAGAATAAAAATGACAAAAGCACATAACAAAACCACCCAAATTTAAACAAAAATTAAAGTGAAAACTCAAGCTAATTCAAAATATTAGTAAATACTATAATAGTATAGAAATGTAGAAAAAATATAAGCAGCATTTAAAGAGAAAACTCTAATAATTTGTTTTAGTGGGAAATTTGACACTTCTACATTTCTTTATTTATTAAACATGGCCATCTTTTATCATGAATGCTGTTCATGGTGAATTATATATTAGTAAATGTTGAAATAATATTACAAAACATTATTAAATGCTGTAGAAGAATTGCTCATTGTTAGTCCATGTTCATTAATGTAGTTAAAGGGATAGTTCACCCCAAAATGAAAAGAAGATATCTTGAAGAATATGGGTAACAGTTGAACAATTGATAAGCCCCATTGACTTTCATAGTATGGCACACACACAAAAAAGAAAATACTATGGAAGTCAATGGGGCCCATCAACTGTTTGGTTACCGACATTCTTCAAAATATCCTCTTTTGTGTTCAGCAGAATAAAGAAATTCATACAGGTTTGGAACCACTTGAGGGTGAATAAATGATGACAGAATTTTCATTTTTGGGTGAACTATCCCTTTACATGTTCCATCTTCAATGCAGAACCAAGGCAAAACTAAACATATAGGCCCGGTTTCACAGACAAGGCTTAGATTAAACCAGGATTAGACCTTAGTTCAACTAGGACATTTAAGTAGCTTTTATTAACGTGCCTTAGAAAAAAAATCATTATTGGTGTGAATCTTGCGACAAAACAATTGCAGTGACATTTTAAGATATATCAGTGCAAGTTTCTTTCAGTTAAACCAGCTCAAACATGCAATTTAGTCTGGAACTAGGCTTAAAGCTACAATATGTAAGATTTTTGTAATAAAATATCCAAAAATCACATGCACAGTCTGATATATTTCCTGCAGTTGTGTACTTACAATATCCCAAAAGTTTCCAAAGATTTTTAATTTCAGAGAAATTCCAATTTTAAATAATGGCTCGTCCCTGTCGCCCTGTCCCACTTCTCGCTAGCCTGGTTAAAACCAGACCATTCTCAGTAGTAACTGAGTTATGGTCTGGCAAAGCTTCTTTAATAACTCATTTCCAAAGGGGCGTCACCAACGGACGTCGCTCAAATGTCTCTGGGCGCAATTGGATAGACCTAAAACCAATCAGAGCGATCGGCATCGTGTAAAGCCATATGCTGCGTCCCAATTCGCCTAAGTTACACTACCCCATAAAAGTATGTACTCTTTTTGTGAAGAAAATGTATTTACTTTTGAATGTGTAGCAAAAAAGTAGGCAAGCTTTGGGACATACTACTTCGTCATCTTTATCGGACGGATCTGTCGCGTGCATCCTGTCACGTAAACTGCCCTGTCAATCATCTTGTCACAGTTAAAATCCTCTATTAAAGCTAATTTAATTTCCTACCGTTTCGGAGAGAAATGTAGTAGCACGTTCATCTGCCAGTGGGTCTTTCATGGAGACTGTCCTGATGTGTTTGCAATTTGAATATAATAATGCATTTAAAAGTTGGTGGCTTCACCAACTGAGTGGACGTCGCTCAAATGCCTCTGGGCGCAATTGGATAGGCTAGACCTAAAACCAATCAGAACGATCGTCATCGTGTAAAGCCCGCCTCAACGTTTCTGATTGGTGCCGCGATTTCGACGGATTAGAAATGGGCTTGAATGAGCTCTTTGCCAGACTACTTGCAGAGCAAATCTAAATTTGCCAGAAGTTGTCTGGGTTTTCCCAGGCTAACTTGTCGCCTGTCAATGACGTAATATCCACGTTATGGCGATACATGGCGATAGACGTGGACAACTGCGTTACGTCTAGCGGCACACACACGCTGTTGTTGTTTCATTCAAACATTATGGACCATGGCAAGCAGACTTTGGGACAAAAGGAGAACTAAAACGAGGATCAATATCAGCGTGGCATTTTCGAGATGCCGAGAACTAGCGTCCGCGACTAACCTGGACTTGACAGAGACGCGCAAATGTAGAGGTGAGCAAACTAATCAATGTTATATAGCTCAACATGATGAAATGTTAGAATATGATCAGTATGTTATTCTAATGTCGATCTAGCTTACTGCTAGTCTCATACAGACAAACTAACACATGATAACATTATAACTTTCAACACACTCAAATGCTGTTTAGTGTGATAGTGTAGACTAAGTGAAACAGCGCTGCGTTACCTCACAAGTTTCATTCGTCTAATAAACTGACCTGTGTGAGTATTAGTCAGCACTTGCGGGTAAGTTAGTTCGGTAGAATAAAATGTCCTTATTCCTTTATATCCGAGAGACTCGCGTGTGGCGCTAATATCTGTCTCTCATTAGCACTCGCGCCCTGCTTCATACCACAGTCATGTTCAGGCATGAAAACAGGTCAAGGGTAAAAAAGGTGAGAAGGATGCGGCACATATACCCCCCCCCCCCCCCCCCTCACGGCGCCCGCGCCCGCTATTATCCCGCCCACTACTATGTCAAAATTAAAAATAATGACATTGGCAACATCGCTGTCTGTATCTGACAGGACAGTTAACATTGTAAGCTAACTTACCTCAGGCTTGCTTTCCGACGTGCGATTCTTTGTTCGGCAGTGTGTCCAGTTGTCAGACTCGCGGTGTAAAAGACTTTGAAAACATTTCTGCCCTAACGTTACTCTGACTCGTATTGGCTGTCAGGTTTCGGCATTAGGAATGCTGATTGTTTTTTAAAGCTGCGAAGTTTATGGTAACTTTATAGCGGGTAAATGCTGGCCTCGACCTCGACCCCCCCCCCCCAATAAATATTTTTTCATCGGATCTGCACAAATCGCGTAGGTGACCCATTTTGGTTTTAAAACGGCGAATTTCGCCGAAAGGTGAGGAGTTTTCATGCCTGCATGTTAAAAACATCAATGTATTCACTCATCCATAAACATTATTAGATCCATCGGCATGACGGCAAGTTCCATAATTCCATTTATGCGTCATCAACATACGCCTTTGTTATTGTAAGAGGTTAGCGACCCCTAGTGGCGAAAAAAAAATTACATATTGTAGCTTTAAGCCTTGTCTATGAAACCAGGGGTTCAGGATGAATGAATTGTCAGTACCTGTGTGCATATCCTTTGTCATGAATTGCTTTGAGGCCTTCACAGATGCCATGCAGGATGTGCAAGATGCGACTCTCGGTCATAGAGCTCCCCTTATCCCGCAGCTTCTCAAGAACGGACCACAGACTTCCCTTCTGCACAGGAACAATTCAGGAAGTGAAACGCTGCACACCTCAGAACTCACTGGAACGGAAAGCAGAACACAGACTGGCCACTTACACTGATGTACGGGAGCAACAGCCAGGCCTCACACTTCCCGCCGCGATCCATGAAGGTGTGTGAGGTCAGGCTGAGGATGTTGGGGTGGTTGAAGAGCCGGTGCATCTCCACCTCGGTCTGAGCCTCCTTACGGGCCTCGCGGTCATGGCAAAGGATTCGCTTCAGAGCATAGAAGCGTCCATCTTGTGCACCCTCTACCAGGTCAACATAGCTGAAACCTCTAGAAGGAGCGGAGAATTTCACTTGCAGATGAAAATGATCATGCATAATTATGAAAGATAATTGGAGACATTGTTGGACTCACACAATTCAAATACGTTTTCGAGCATTTTAGCCTTACCCTTCTTCTAGCTTCTGGATGAAGAAGTATCTCTTGTTGTCAATTGTGATGACACTGCGTGAGCAGATACACAAAGCTTGTCCCATGTTCTTTGGAGCATTGCTTAAGACCAACCATAGATGGAGGAGAGGCACTGAAAGAGATCATGACCTGATTACTTCTTACATTCATATTCTTTTCAGAGTTTACTTTATTCCATATTCATATTATATTCAATATTCAGAATGGAGCAATGTGTAGGACTGACACTGAAGGTTATATAAAGTTCATCTAGAGTGCATTTATTCACAGTAGGATTCAGTATGTTTTGCAGCATTGTTGTTTTGGTCTACTGCAAATACATGAAATATGTGTTGATAACAAAATCTGTTGTAATTACAGCATATTTTACAATAAATACTGCATTATTTATATTTATATTCAACAGCTGTATGACCCTATGACAATTTTCAATATCCACACATCTGTAACTGGGGTTATTTAAAGGGTTAGTTCACCCAAAAATGAAAATGGTCAGTAAATTATAGGAGTGTTATTATAGCATTTTAGGTGAACTAGGCCTTTAAGAATATCCTCTTTCCTTGATTTCTGTAAAGCGACATAAGAAAATACACTAAATCCTATAAATAAAAATATTATTTATTTTAAAAGCAAGACAATTTAGCCCAACTGATCAAAAGTCAATTGAATATTGCCTGTTCACATAAGCCACTGCCAGTGTCCAATTTTCCACTAAAATAAATTATTCACGGCTAGAATAGAGCTTTCTGATTGGCTCATATCTTTTCTTTATGAAGTGCGCTGTTGACACATGCGACTTGATAGACACCTGATAGAGTTGCTGGGAAAATACACGTTGCATTTAACTTACAGTGAATTCGTTATCGATCGAGACCCGCAGTAAACGTGGCATGACTCTTCAAGAATATCTGGTTAGTGTTTCACAGGCGGTGAATTGAGCGAGCGAGACCCATAATATTCAGATTTAGATTAGGTTATTAGCTATCATAGCTATATTAGAGTCATCCAGTATCTAGATCTAATCGAAGGATTAAAGTGAGACTCTGTTTACCTTACAGAGACGCTCTCCTTGTCCTCCTCCTCCGCTGATTTCTCCGGTTTCTTTTCTTCCGTGTACAAAGAAAACGTAACCGTGACGTAAATTACGGCTGCCGGGTTAACCCATACAATGCTGGCACAAACTAGAATCCATAAAACATTTATTCTTTGAATGTGTATTTACACAATTGTTTTGGATTGATATTGAATATGTAATATTTAAACTCACAAAATTAAAGATTCGGCTATCTGATAAAGATATATTTCTGTTGTATAAAAATAATAGTTTGGAACAAAATTTGGTGATTGACTTAATTATGTATACACAAACAGAAATGGGCTAATAATAAACCTAACATTATATTATTTAACAAAACGGATGAATAGAATTGTTGTATCTTTTTTATCCCCTATTATCCCCTGTATACTATATATATGTATATGTATATATATATATATGTGTATATATATATATATATGTGTGTGTATATATATATATATGTGTGTGTATATATATATATATGTGTGTATATATATATATATATGTGTATATATATATGTATATGTGTATATATATATGTATATATATATATATATATATGTATACGTGTATATATAGATGTATATATATATTTTTTTTTTTTCCTGTTGATTCCTTTGATGATATTATGAATGTAATAGATAATAGTTGAATACACCATGATCCTCTTTAAGTGTATGTTGTTATTATACAATGCTGGAACATTCCAAAGACAGTTTAGCATGATGTACAGTCCAATACCCCATTTAAATTGGGGTAATAAATATATAAAATTAATTTAATTGTTAATATTATTATAAATGAAGATTTTATTGTTTATAATGCACACATTTATTATGCAAGTATAAATGTGTTGCTCTACAAAAATTGACTAAGAAGTCTAGATATAAAAGCATTTATCTCAATACAATTTTTAATTATTAGTATTTGACATATGAATGCTCTTTCCATAGATAAACATTTTGCATGGATTACATTTACACCATTATAATTGGGTAATTATTAAATCAAATTAAATAATTCATTATTAGCATAAAAGCTTATGATTAAATAGTGTTGATAATAATCTTACAGAAGATTTAGATCATAATAGTTATCCTCTAAAGTATTATTAATCAAAATCTAAAATCTTTTCTGTATTGGAAGGAATTGCATGTACTTTACAATGTCACAAAATTATTAAAAGAACCACCACAACAACATAAGTTGAGCTTCATTTTATTAGATTTTTCTGGTAGAAAAATAACAACAATTTTCCATTTTAATACTCTTCACCCTCCTCATCTTCCTCGAATGAATCAAGGCCCACTTCTTCGTAGTCCTTCTCCAGAGCTGCCATGTCTTCTCTGGCCTCAGAAAACTCTCCTTCTTCCATTCCCTCACCCACGTACCAGTGCACAAAGGCCCTCTTGGCATACATCAGGTCAAATTTGTGGTCGAGACGAGCCCAAGCCTCAGCAATGGCAGTGGTGTTGCTAAGCATGCACACCGCTCTTTGCACTTTGGCTAGATCTCCACCAGGAACCACAGTTGGGGGCTGGTAGTTGATGCCCACCTTGAAGCCAGTGGGACACCAGTCCACAAACTGGATGCTTCTCTTGGTCTTGATGGCAGCAATGGCCACGTTGACGTCTTTTGGAACCACGTCTCCCCTGTACAGCAAACAGCAGGCCATGTATTTTCCATGTCGTGGATCGCACTTCACCATCTGGTTGCAGGGCTCGAAACACGAGTTGGTGATCTCAGCCACAGAGAGCTGCTCGTGGTAGGCCTTCTCGGCGGAGATTACCGGAGCATACGTGGCAAGAGGGAAGTGGATGCGAGGGTAGGGCACCAAGTTGGTCTGGAACTCTGTCAAATCGACGTTCAAGGCGCCGTCGAAGCGGAGCGAGGCGGTGATGGAGGAAACAATCTGACTGATGAGCCGGTTGAGGTTGGTGTAGGACGGACGCTCGATATCCAGGTTCCTCCTGCAGATATCATAGATGGCCTCGTTGTCCACCATGAATGCACAGTCGGAGTGCTCGAGCGTGGTATGGGTGGTCAGGATGGAGTTGTATGGCTCCACCACAGCCGTAGACACCTGGGGAGCTGGGTAAATGGCAAACTCTAGCTTGGACTTCTTTCCAAAGTCAACTGAGAGACGCTCCATCAGAAGGGAGGTGAAACCCGAGCCTGTGCCTCCACCAAAACTGTGGAAGACCAGGAAACCTTGCAACCCCGTGCATTGGTCCGCCTGTGTGGAAGAGGGGACAGAACTTGCATTTTAGTCTCTGTTATTTTGATCTCGTTGGTAAGTACATGCAACACAATTTTTTCACATTACCAGTTTGCGTATGCGGTCCAGCACCGAGTCAATGATCTCCTTGCCAATGGTGTAGTGGCCACGGGCATAGTTATTCGCTGCATCCTCTTTTCCTGAGATGAGCTGCTCAGGATGAAACAGCTGGCGATAGGTGCCTGTGCGGACCTCATCTGGAAGAATAACATACCAGTGCCGTACAAAGTTAGTGCAAACAAATCACCAAATCCCAGACAGTTTTGTTACCTAAAACTATTACAAAGTACTTTACAAGTACCAAAAGAGAATTAATATGAATTAATACTAGAATTGTCACAGTTTTGAGTGTTTTTCTGTCTTTGCTTTCTCCCTGCCTGTCAATTTGGTTATTAGTTTCTATGGTAGTTATTCTGTTCAGCTGTTGTCTAATTAGTTCCCTGTATACAAGTTCCCTTGATTAATTTGTGAGTTGTCCGGTCTCGTCAGTGTATACGTGCTGTGCTATGTTCCTGCCTTCCTCTGTGTTTGTCTTATGGATTATCTAGAAAAGACTTGATTTGTGATTCACCTTCTCCGTCGTGTGTTTATATACACAACCCAAAAGTGACAGAAGACCGGACCAAGACAATATTTTGTTGTGCCGTTTTTGTGTGTGTTATTTTTCCCCATGGATCTGCCGGCAGTAAGACTGTTATGCCTGGAGCAGATGGACCGGTCGCTGGAGGATTATACCCAGGACTTTTTAGATCTGGCATGCCTTGTGCACTATTCGGACGACTCGCTCAGTGTTTTCTTCCACACCAGCCTGAGCGAGCAGGCGAAGGCACGCCTGCCTGCCAGCGAACGGTCCCTGTGAGGACTTCTCCGCCTATGGGGAGTGGGTGCTGGTGAACAATGAATCGGAGTTCACGATCGGTCCCGAGGAGGACACCACCAGCCCCACTCCCAACTCAGAGCCCAGCCTGACACTACCCCGTGAGATGGACACGACGCCTGAGCCCACCGTAGACGGAGAGCCAGCGCAAGGAGCGACTGAGCCCGGGTACACGTCTGACCAGGTGTGTGAGCCGGCTTCATCGTGTGCCTCCGTGGGAGGTTATAGTGCAGTTCGAGGGGATGAATTGGCGCCTACACAGCCACCGAGGGCGAGTCATGGGTTTCTGGACAATGGGTTTGGGAAGAGGATGATTCCATGCCCCCACTGATACTACCCGACTTTGAATGCCTACCTTCATCTGCGCTGGTCCCACCCGGCCTCCCACTCCCGCCTCTCTTCTGGAATCACCTGATTCCTCTGACCAGCGCCTTTCGTCAGCTCCTCTGCTTAAGCCTTAGGGGTCGCTTGTGTCCCACTGCTCTCCGTCTGCACCTAAGGCTCTACCACCATCTGTCGTCCCCATGACCACGTCAAGGAAATCCCAGCCATGGCTCCTCCCTCCTTCGACACCATCGCCACCTAGCTCCGAGCTTCTCCCTGGTTCGTCCCACCATCTGCACCACCCTGGTTTCACCTCTCCTGTCCTCGTTGGGACTGTCGGCGCGAGGTCGCGCCTTTCAGGGAGGGGGCGTACTGTCACAGTTATGTTCAGTTTGACTTTGTTTTCTGGCTTTGCTTTCTCCCTGCCTGTCAGTTTCTATGGCTAATCATTTGATTAGTTATTCTGTTCAGCTATTTGTTCCCTTTCTTGTTCCCTGTATATTAGTTCTGTGTTTGCCTTATGGATTATCTAGTCAAGACTTGATTTGTGATTCATCTTCGTAATGTGTTTATATACAACCTGAAAGTGACAATAATAGCATATACATACTAAAATAGTACTAATCCTGAACCCTACACCTCTGGACCCAAAATAACATTTAATTATCAGTGATGCATACCAGATTTGCTCATGGTTATATTATTATAATAATTTTGATCTAAGTAAATGATTATTATAATAATATATTATGAACTATTATTTATTAATGTTACATTTAATTTAAATGATTTAATACAAATTATGTTTTATAATAATCTATATATTTTCAATATAACAGACCGTTCTGCTCAGTTATCAAATTACTACAACTTAAACTAACATAAAATAAAAATTGTAAATATATTTTTATTTCAAAACATTAATAATATAACCGTATACAAAGTATATTAAATTAAGGATCTTGACCCTTATGCCTCTGAAAAAAATTATTGGGTTTATTAATACGCAATCAGTTTGCTAAATATTTATTTGTGATAATAAATGTAATTACTGATTGAACACTGTCTTTTGTCCAGTTGCTTATAAATGCAACGTTTTTCACTGCCCGATGAAGACTAAAATGGTTGAAACACTGTATTTTAACAGTGTGCCATCCCTTTTTCTTTCTATTATAAATGCAAAGTGCTTGGCGCTGCAATGATTTTAATGCATTTACAAATGCATGACCTCTAATGGCTTGTTGCCTTAAATGTAACACCATGATGATATTTACCAATGACCGTTGGCTCAAGGTCTACAAAGATGGCACGAGGTACGTATTTGCCAGACCCAGTATCACTGAAAAAGGTGGTGAATGAGTCATCATGGCAACCCACTGGTTTGTGGTCGGGCATCTGGCCATCGGGCTGGATACCGTGTTCCAGACAGTACAGCTCCCAGCAGGTGTTACCCATCTGGACGCCAGCCTGGCCAACGTGGACAGAGATACACTCACGCTGTGGAGAGGAAACAGATTATATTAGTAACCAAGTAGTGCTGTATGGCATTGCAAACATAACATATTAGGTGACAGTACTCTCTGTAGTGTTCCTCCTGAATTCAACTAACAACATTCATGGGACATTTGGCGGTCAATATGAAATCAATAAAAAAATTCCAAACCCAATATGAAAATCAGTCTATTTACTTGAATATACATACTCTTTTCTGACTATTCTGGTCAATGTCTATCCAATAAAGATGCATGTAAAAATATACTGATTGCATTTAACAATAGCACAAACCATAAATAAAAAAAATTACATGTTGCCGCCTTTCAGACTTTTGTTTTGCCCACCAGGGGGCAGAAGCAAACAAAAAAGGCTCTTAATGGTGGGAGGTAGGCTTATTACACAATGTCAGTCACAGATGACTGACATGTGCAGCTGACAGGACAGGACAGGACAGGACAAGACAAAAGTACTGGCTGGATCACTCAAAGCCCCAAAACACGTTTGTCGTCAGCCATCGGTTTGTGCTTATCTAGATGACAATCCTGAGATAAAGTCTAAGCCAGCCTTGAATTCGTATCATGGCATGTTAAACACTTCTGTTTGTTTGGAAAGGGAGTTTCCTGAGAGACTCGACCTGGGAAAACATTTACAATGTGACATTTATGGCACTAATGGCAGACGGGCCTACTAACCCTCATAGCCGTTATTTTCTCTTCGCACATACACACAAAACACCTTCCACAAACATTGCCTCGCTCCTCTCACACACCCTGGCAAGTCTGAAGAAGCATGAAAAGGCTTGAGGTGTCGACATCAGCCCCAACAGGTTTATATCAGACAACAGAGCAAGCTGCACCCTAATGTGGAATTTTAGTATGTGTGCTATAAAGGGAGGTTGAAAGAAAATATATATAAAAAAAAAATTGACAATTGAAAATAGAAAGTTGTGTTCTGCTTTTCTGTGGCCATGTTACAATAAATTTATGAGACAGTGAAATGTGATGAACTACTAGGCTACTGTTCAAATAGGGGTCAGTATTTCTTTTAGTGGCAGTTAATACATTTGTTACAAAAAAAAAAATATTTAAATATAAATATTAATATAAAATATTAATATTAATATAAATATAAAATAAAAATAAGTGTATTTTGAACTTTCTATTCATCGAGAAAAAAAAGAAAAGTGAGGTATATATGTCAGTGTTGCCATTAAACATTCAAATTTTAGGACACCGGTGCAATGGGTCACATGATTGCAGCAAAAGTGCTCTGTAATGATTCAGCACCTAAATCTGTGCCTGCGCTCCAGAGAGATGGCCTACATCAGCCTGAGAAGAAATATCCAGACTCTGATTCTCCTCTATCGGCATGACTCTTCCTCTGAATTCATTCTCCTGGGGTTGGGGCTCTATTTTTACCCCTCTGCCCCTGTCTGCCTATTGGTGAGTCAGTGGGGAGTGGGATGGTACATTACACAGGCACATGGGACTGCCTAGTTTGGGCATGGCAGCCAGGTTAGAAGTTATTTATGGGTTGTTACAGGTCATCTTTCTCCACTAGCTCTTTTTCACCAACCAAACCTTCCACCACCAACCCATGAACCCCACAATGAGTTGTCTTCCTGCATTTCTTTTTTTTTTTTTTTTTTACAACTTCTGCAAATTCTGTTGTCTCATACATTTCTTGTTCTCTTAGTATATACTTTTTTTTTTACTCTTTCAAAATAGTTGCAACAGAAATATGCCATAAATGTGTTTAATGATTTCTCCAAACTGGAGAAACACCCATTTTTCCAATTCCTTGACTTTCACCATTGGAGATTGATTATATTGACCATAACAGAGCCATATATTAATATGAGTTCTCTAAACAACGCCCTAATAGCTGTTTGGCTATTTGTTAACATAATGGCCGACATGACCAAGGTGTTGTCAGCAGAAAAAGGGTGCATGAAAGATTACATAGAAAAATTTCTGTAGAATAATGTGATCAAAATGGACCCGATTTAGTTTTAGTACTAACTTTCTAAATACTTTGTCAATTGCATGTTGATGATAAGGAATTTACCCTAAAGTATATGTAATAAGCACAAATTCACTTGAATTTGATATTTGTCTTTACCTTCAACCTTATTCTGTGTAATGATTGCAAAAAGAGCAAATAATTGACTTATGGTTACAAAGTGTAAGGTGAGATATGACAGAGACTAAAGTTTGTTAATTTTTAACTTTACTGGGTGGCAACCATCCTCATCTCATGATTTGTAAAGAATAGAAATGTTTTTTTATTTTTATTAGAAATAAATGAGCAATTTTACATTGCAAAACTCATTTCCATGCTTTAGGGAGCCAGCTTGCAAAATATTAAGGTTTCAGAGAACAATCATTAATAAATCTTGTGACATGTTTCTTAAGGTTCAGCTGGCATCCAAAAGACAAACAGAACGTCCTCATGAGTGTGACTGGGACTTTTAGAATGCGAGAACCATTTGTCCTTGGAATTCAGCATAAACAAACTCCTACACACTTGGTTCTAATATATTTTCCATGTAAAAACAGGCTTGGAGACTTACAACACTTATTTAGTTCTTAACAGGGGGCTTTGTTGGCACTAGTTCATTTTGCAATGCGTGTGGGTTTATTTCAAACGACGGTTGGCACACAATATTTCACACAATTACCCAAAGCTTGAGATTCTAGAAGATTCACAAACTATGAATCACCGTAATGAATGATGCCGTCTTAGTCATATCAAGAAAAAAATATTATTTCAACATCAACCATTATTACGCAGTTTTCTTTCTGATTAAGATGTCCCTTTCTCTTATTATTATGCATATTTTCAACCAGCATCAACATCTTTGTGTCTTTTTTTTCCTGGATCATGGGACATACTGAGGCAGGGAGCCACAACAGTGTTCAGTAAAATCACAAACACACCCATAACCACACCCATAAGAGCTTAAGGCATAATAGTTTCCAAAGTACTGGTCATATGAAGTGCTGGTAAAATATGGTCAAATCTAGGCTATAAAAATAATATGGCATATAAAACAGTCAAATGAACCATTAAGCCTCTATTTTAGGCTAGTAGTCACTTTTAAAGAGACGGTTAGAGTCATAGACTTATTTTTTATAGTCTTTGTTATTTTTTGCTAATGTGTTATTAAAATTCAAAATACGCAGTTAATAAAATACGTATCTTTAGCGCGCTAGGTTTCCATCCACCTGTTTTCATGCGCATTTTGGAATATCATTAAAAAAAAAAACCGCTGAATGGAAACGCCCAGATTCTCAAATTCAAAAAATGCGCATTAAAAAAAAAAAAAAAAAAAAAAAGTATTGTGGCCTAAACTGACTCGGATGAATATTTTATGCGATAAGACCGTGCGCATTAACTACGAAGGGAACAATTCCTCTACGCATCAAAAAAAGTCACGTGACTGTGCGTGTGTGTGCGATGAGACGGCATTAACTGGACCGACCTCGCTGCACAACATCTAAAATGCAGCTTAGGTTGTTCTGAAATGTCTGGGCATAGTCTGTCGTCAAAGTGTGTCTGTATAATTCCCTTTTAAAACTGTCTTACTGCGTTCCCAAACAGCAGCATCCGCATCAGAAACATATATAACATGGCCGCGTTTCGTTTGCGCGCTCAATATTATAGGCCTATCCTACACACACAGTGGCTTATCCAACTGCGTCAGCTTGCATTTCTCTAAATAATATTTATCGCCAGTGTAACGATTTAATTATCTTCGACTCGCTGGATGAAAACAGTGCTTTATTCGCACGTGTTAAAAGCGATATTCTGATTTTGAGCATATAAGTTAAATGCAATATGTGTTTACAGGCAAAGAGACTTTCACAGTAGATCTAACAATTAAAAATAATGTTGTACTCACCATTTTGCTTTAGATTAGGGTTTTATTTTTCGCCGGGAAAATAGTTTGATGAACACTTGTCCTCTCACTGCGTACCTGCAATGTGGTATGAGTGAGTCAGTCTCAGTGGCGCACTGACAGCAGTTTGATTTTATACTACAGCAACTCAGAGGAGGGGCAACCTGACACTCATGTGAAGCTGTGCCTGTGATGCAGTATATTTAGACACTTTAAATACAGAAAAAAACATGCAAAACAACGACACTATTTCATGAACAAATCAGGGACAATAATTCAGGTCAATGTGATGCATTATGTCTATTAAGCTACAGGTATTTTTTTATATACATATTAATTCATAAATCAAACGACATCAAGGTATGTACACTGTAATGTCTTAAGATAGACAAACAAATGAGCTCTTTGTTAATGCTGAACGCAGAGCAATATCAACAGGCACGCGACAGCCTACGCAGCATGTATATTTTTCACATACGACACTTCCTGTTCTCCCCGTATTAACCCCGTAAGTGCTGGTGCAATGTGGAGTCACATTCCTGCCACACATATTTGCAACACAGTAAAAGAAAATTGCAACAGAAAATAAAGTTTTGCTAAAGAAAAATAAGGTATTGAGCAAAATAAATAAAAAATAAATTGAATTGAATTGCAAAATAAAAATAAAGGACGAGAAAAAAAAAGTTTTGCAAACATAAAAATAAATTGCTGCAAAAGAGAATAAAAATAGTTTAATAATTCATCATTTTTGCAAACAAAACTAAAAAATAGCTAAATACAATAGAGCAAAAATCATTGGCAGCTGAAAAAGAAGAACATTGATTCTATCTCTGCAACAGATTTTAAGCAGCAATGATTTTGCAACACATATTTTCCATGGCCATAACTACTAATTCATTTGCAGCGCACCTTTTATTCTGCGTTTTAGTCAAGTGTGAGCTCGCAATACCGTTTTCCCTTTCTGCTTCACTATTCTGAGCAGCTGCATCCGAAATAGCATACTTCCCTTTAGTAGGCTAAAAACAGTATGTGACAAAATAAGTAAGTCAGAATTCACAGTACTCATAAGAGTGTAGGCAAAAAGTACCCGTATGGCCTACTACTTCCAGCGAGATTCTGAAGTGTGTATGAAGTACACTAGTATGCCATTAAGGACACAGTGGCTGCGTCTGAAATCGCATACTTCCCTACTAAATAGTAGGTGAAAAACAGTATGTGACAAAAGTACCCGGATGACCTAGTATTTCCGGCAAGATTCTGAAGTGTGCATATGATGGACACTTTACTATCCCATGAGGCCACGGGAGAGGATTTGTGAATGACTGTGAAGTGACGTAACTGTCGCTGGCAGGTCACGTGATAATGACAACATGGCGAATGTATTACATTCATACTAAACAGACTTATATATAGAACATACTTTTTTAGCAGTCGTGAAGTAATTACTTATTCAAAATAACTCAAGAGGGTATGTGATTTTGGACGCAGACTGCGTTTAACTTTATGGCACTGTTTTGAAGTGGGGGTGGGGTCAAGGGAATGGGGCGTGTACAATGGGCCTGGCCACACCCCTCTCAAATGTATGTCATCAGTGCGAGACGCAGACCACAACACATGGCTGAGCAGTGGCATGTGGTGGATCATTTATTCACTGGCATTAAAACGTGCATGGTTTCGTTTTGCTAACTAACAGCATTTGCTCAAGTTAAAGAAGTAAATAACACAGTAAAAGTGGTGTTTATTATTAGCCGTAGGCTACTTGCTAACGTGAGGTGTCTGAAAAATCAGCATCTGCTGTTTATTTCTCTCAATGTGCACACTTTTATAATGTTGATAGATTATTTTGTTTAATTTGATGAATAATAGCCTACTTATTATTGTCCACACTTCCCCATTCACATCTCTCCGGCCAGGATATGGCTCTAATTGTTCTTATCTTGTCTTTATTATATTTACTAATGCCTTTCCATTCACTGTTTTAATATATAATTTCTTTGGTCAGATTTCTCACTTCATTTTGACTTTGTATCAAATGCCCCTTCTTTGAAAAAAAAAAATCATTCCAATGTTCTTTTCTTTTCAAAATTAGTCATAAAACATAATCACTCCTAGCAGGAACATAAGGGCTAGCTAGCATGTTAGCTTAGCACAGCATCAAGTATAAAACCATGTTTTTGCTCCAAACTCACTTTATAACACCAGTTGAGTGTTGGAAATAACCTTCTGTGATCTGATGTGGCTTCTTATTATAGTATGAGGCAAAAATATATATATTTTATCGTGTTTTAACCAGTGATAGAGGATATTAAAAGAGTTAGTTCACCAAAAAAGGAAAATGTTAATCACCCTCATGCCGTTCCAAACCCGTAAGACTTTCGTTTATCTTTGGAACAAAAATGAAAATCTTTTTGATGAAATCTGAGAGCTTTGTGTCCCTCCATAGACAGCTACGCAACTACCACTTTGACGCTTCAAAAAGTTCATAAAGAGATCGTAAAACTAATCCATGTGAATTAAGTCGTTTAGTCCAAATTAGACTGGATTGCTTTAAATGATTAAGAGAATTATTTTAGGCTTTTATTTACATTTAAACAATCATCAACTCACACATCAGTTGCTGCAAGCTCAAGCATGTTCACTTGATGTGCGAGAACCAATGAGCTTCTATTCACTGATCAATGTTTACATGTGAAAAAAAGACTAAATTTAATCTGTTCATCATATAAAGAGATCGAGTCTCTTCAGAAAATTTGGACTGCACAGATCAAATCATATGGATTAGTTTTACGATCTCTTTATAAACATTTTGATGCTCAAAGTGGTAGTTGCGTCGCTGTCAACAGAGGGACAGAAAGCTCTTATTTGTTTTCTGAAAATGAACGAAAGTCTTACGGGTTTGGAACAACACGAAGGCGAGTAATTACCCAGCAAACACATTTACGTTGTGGCAACGTCTGTGGCACATTGCATTTCTGCTACTATGGCAATGTTGCTGTCTACGTGCTTGCAACATTGTAACAACGTTGTTGTGCGATATTCAGCAAATGAGAGACGACGTTCTGACATTTATTTATTTATTTGTATGCTAGATAGACCTATAGATATACCCCATTTAGCATTTTATGTTTTGAGGTTTATTTTTAATTAGTCAGATGTTAAATAATTATATATTGTTTATCCTTATTATTATTTAATGGGGCTATCTGTAAATTAGCCTAATTATAATCAACACCTGCAAGTGTAAACTTTGAAGAGTAAAAATTACAGAAGGTTACGTTAATTCAACTTTACTAAAACTACATATGGTAATCAAACTGCACTTCCAGAAGTCATACATTTGTGAAAAAAAAGAAAAAAAAAAAAAACTAAAATGTTTTTAGTGTTTTAGTAAAAAAAATTTTTTTTTTTTTAAGTTTCTTAAAAATAAAAAATACAAAAATAAAATAAGATGTTAAAGTCCTTTCACGTCACCATTTCGCGTGTTGTTGTCCGCCTGCATTTCACATAATAGGCCTGTAGGTGGCGGCTGGGCTTCATTTAACAAACTATGATAGCTTGACCAAATGGTAAACGCTGTATCAATATACACTCACCTAAAGGATTATTAGGAACACCATACTAATACTGTGTTTGACCCCCTTTCGCCTTCAGAACTGCCTTAATTTCTACGTGGCATTGATTCAACAAGGTGCTGAAAGCATTCTTTAGAAATGTTGGCCCATATTGATAGGATAGCATCTTGCAGTTGATGGAGATTTGTGGGATGCACATCCAGGGCACGAAGCTCCCGTTCCACCACATCCCAAAGATGCTCTATTGGGTTGAGATCTGGTGACTGTGGGGGCCATTTTAGTACAGTGAACTCATTGTCATGTTCAAGAAACCAATTTGAAATGATTCGAGCTTTGTGACATGGTGCATTATCCTGCTGGAAGCAGCCATCAGAGGATGGTACATGGTGGTCAGAAACAATGCTCAGGTAGGCCGTGGCATTTAAACGATGCCCAACTGGCACTAAGGGGCCTAAAGTGTGCCAAGAAAACATCCCACACACCATTACACCACCACCACCAGCCTGCACAGTGGTAACAAGGCATGATGGATCCATGTTCTCATTCTGTTTATGCCAAATTCTGACTCTACCATCTGAATGTCTCAACAGAAATCGAGACTCATCAGACCAGGCAACATTTTCCCAGTCTTCAACTGTCCAATTTTGGTGAGCTCGTGCAAATTGTAGCCTCTTTTTCCTTTTTGTAGTGGAGATGAGTGGTACCCGGTGGGGTCTTCTGCTGTTGTAGCCCATCCGCCTCAAGGTTGTGCGTGTTGTGGCTTCACAAATGCTTTGCTGCATACCTCGGTTGTAACGAGTGGTTATTTCAGTCAAAGTTGCTCTTCTATCAGCTTGAATCAGTTGGCCCATTCTCCTCTGACCTCTAGCATCAACAAGGCATTTTCGCCCACAGGACTGCCGCATACTGGATGTTTTTCCCTTTTCACACCATTCTTTGTAAACCCTAGAAATGGTTGTGCGTGAAAATCCCAGTAACTGAGCAGATTGTGAAATACTCAGACCGGCCCGTCTGGCACCAACAACCATGCCACGCTCAAAATTGCTTAAATCACCTTTCTTTCCCATTCTGACATTCAGTTTGGAGTTCAGGAGATTGTCTTGACCAGGACCACACCCCTAAATGCATTGAAGCAACTGCCATGTGATTGGTTGATTAGATAATTGCATTAATGAGAAATTGAACAGGTGTTCCTAATAATCCTTTAGGTGAGTGTACATAGACTAAATAAAAAGTGACTTTAATTATAGGCTACTTACCATTAATGCGACTTTTGGTGCTGGTTTTGTGCAGTGCTTTATAGTCAATTAGCATCCATTGTTTAAACGACGCAGATTCAGATCGCTTCATAACATGTAAATTCGTCTGTCCCATAATTTTCAAACGATTTAAAATTACCACTCCACTTCACATTGTCCAATGAAATTTGAACTTCTTGTGCCAGATAACGATTGGTCGGTGTATTATACATGACAAACAGGCTTCAATGAATTATGTAATATTTTAAAATAGCCTATGTGATATGTGGATTTTTAATTGAATCGACACACTAACTTTTATTATTGAAAAAAAAAAAAAAACGTTTAAAATTGTTTGGTTTATTCCTTCCTGCCGTCGAGCCATATACTCACTGAAATAACTATATTTGGCTCGAGAGCATCGGTTCCCGAGCAGACTGTGGAATACCTAGACTAGCAGACAACAAATCAAATGAAAAACTAATCAGTGCGAGCGAGGCTACATTAGTCACATTAGAAAATTAAGTTGGTTGTGTTTGAATAATTACGTATCTTAATTAGCGAATTAGTAAATTGAACGTAATTCTCACGTATCCTTGCTCTATGAAGAATGAGACAACACACAATGAGCCTAACGGTTATGGGCGGTTGAAATTTAAAAGGCTGATTTTCGCGCTTCAGGGCAGTGACGAGTAGGCTACATATGTCGTCCAGTGGTTGTTCAGACTCCCTAGGCACAACCTTAAGCAATTCGGGAGTGTGAAAAAGGCTTATATGGCCCTGAACGGTGGTTTAATGTCAACATTGTGTCAACGCTGTAACAACCTTGACCACACAACGTAGCAACCTTTTGACCATATTGTTAAAACGTTGTTAGAAGGTTGGGTAGCCTATAGTGCCAACGTTCAGTGTTTGCTGGGTAATGACAGAATTTTCATTTTTGGATGAACTATCCCTTTAACGCATTATTCTTATGAAAATATAGGTTTATCTATTTTCTTCAAGCCTTGAAGAAAATAGATAAACCATATCATTGCAAACGTGTTCATCTGTAAAAAACTTTCATGAATCATGTTGTTCAGCTACATTGATCTCTGGATGCCTTTACCCATATAAAGGATTTCCTAGAACGTCATAAGATATGTGACTCTATCCCCTGGGTCCATTTTTAATCTGGATCAAATTGATCCGGATTTGTAAATCCCATGTTTTGCTTTCCAGGATCACCTGATCAATCTTACTTTTATGCCAGTTTTTTTAAAGGAACATTGGATTGGATCACTGTGATCCAAATACCAAATTTCAGGATTACCAAATCCTGTTTACCAGAGCCTTAAATGGAACCAACAGTGTAGCCTACTGGCTTAGCAAAGAACAACAGGTAGGCAAAATACCGCCACAAATAGCCATTGTTTGTTTTAATTTTAAGAAACAGAAATAATAAACAGAAAAATTTTACATTCCTTATTTTGTTATAATGTTAAAAAACAAAACAAAAACAATACTACCCAATAGTCAAAAATCATTTACAGGACAGATAACAGCTCTTTCCATCTCTGCCTTTAGGAGATGTATCTCCATCTGCACCTTTTTCTGCTGCAGTTGGGTAAGGATGATTTGTTCTTTACCCAGTTCAATTTGTACTTCTGCTCTTTCGGTTTCTCGTTTCAGAAGCAACTCATAGCTGTCACCATCCTGGTTTGTAGCTGAGGAACGTTTGCGCTTTCTTGTAGGAACGTCTTGAACTGTCTTTATTACATCCACTGGGGATCTATCTTCCTCCTCAATCACTGTGGTCAAGTCCACAAACATTTCCTCTGCAGGAGAAGTTTGCTCGCATTCTTCTGAAGTCCTAGTCTTGTGGCCTCTACATCTGCTTCTATGCCTTCAATGCCATGCAGCACCTCTGATTTTTCTCCTCCTATGAAATCAAGGACCATATCAGTGAAATCACCCCTCTTATATGGCTTGTTACCTGTTTGGGGGTTTATGGATTCAGTCTTTCGTTGCCTTGGCCCTAAGGTTCATCCATCGCAACATAACTTGTTTTATGGTCCTCTTTTGGCCAGACCCCATGGCATTGACATGATTGGTTATGTCCTCCCAAATGTTGTGTTTTCCTTTTTTGGTCATTTCTCCACCATTTGCAGAGCTGAAACCTCCTACTATTGAGGTAAAATTAGCCCGAACACCCTCTAGCAGTGCACAGGTTTCTGCCACAGCGAAATTAGGCCCTTTTGGTTCCAACTCTTTGGTGTAGCCAACACTGATCATAAAAGCCTTGAGCATGATTGCTTTGGCTTGTGCTCAATTAGACTTACACCAATCAGCTCATTGCTGGTTAATGGGTGACACCATTTAAGCACATCATTTCTTTGCACTCATTCCTCTTAGCCTACAGAGGCATCCACATGGCGGGTATTGTTCATCGTTACTGTAGGAGAAGGTACCGTCAAAGGGTGCATGCTGAGCATGCCAAACCACTCGAGCAATACACATCAGAAGAACTACATGCACGTTTTCGCTTTGGGAGAGATGACATTAAGTACGTTGCAGATCTTGTCAGGCCAACACTCCAGTACCAAACCCAAAGGAGTCATGTTTATCCGTGGAGGAACGGTGCTTAATCGTTCTGCGCTTTTACGCATGTGGGACTTTCTACCAAGTAATTCGTGACAATGTGGGAGTGAGAAAAGCAAGTAATGTGAGTAATGTGGTGAAGACTATGTCAGTAGTACTGGGCAGTCTGATCAATAAATTTGTTTCCTTTCCCAAGGATGACCAGACAGCTCAGACTAAGCACAAGTTTTTTTCAAATTGGGAACATGCCTAGCTCTATTGGTGCTATTGATTGTACTCATGTGCATATCCAAGCACCTTGTAAAAGGGAGTGGGAGTATGTCAGTCGAAAGGGGAGGCACAGCATCAACATCCAACTTGTGGGCAACGCCGACCTCATAATAACCAAATGTGTTGTGAAATGGCCAGGGTCTGTTCATGATGCACGTATTCTAAGAGTGCACTATACAGAGAGCTTCAATCCCACCGACCAAATGGCATAGTATTGGAAGACAGTGCGTATACACTCCTACCATGGCTAATGATGACCCCTTTTCCAGTTGCAAACACACGCTTCAACTCCTCACATTGCAAAACAAGATGTGCCATTGAACGCTTAAATGGAGTCCCGAAGAGATGGTTTGCATGTCTTAACTACCTAAGAGTACAACCCAAGGTGGCATGCAACATAATCCTTGCCTGTATTGTTTTGCATAACATCGCCACCAGGCGTCATGTCCCTCTTGATGACAATTTTGATGGACCTGAGTCCTGACCCTGATGTAGAACCAGAACACCCACCATTGTTCTTACCTAATGAAGGACACACTGGACATGCAATAAGAGATGCAATTGTGAGAAATTACTTTTAACTAGGCTGCTGAATGACTGAGTATATTTGTTGTTGTCATTGCCATTAATATATTGTGGAATTATAGAGCTGTGAGCAACAGTGACATTTATTTGACAGCTGATAGCTTTGAGGTTTTTTTTTTGTTTGTTTGTTTGTTTACCATATATCATTAGATGTGACATGCTTCATATGTGCTTCAAATATGAAGAAATGTATATATCATCAGTAAACATGAAACAACTGAATCCACCCTTGTGATGGGATCAGGATAATCCTGTTTTTTTTTTTGTTTTTTTTTAGATCCCAAACCGAGTTCAAAGTTTTGAAATACCCAAAGGGCAGGTTTGATCCAGATCAAATGTAAGATCGGATTACATGCTCTGATCTTAGTTCGGAATCCCTCTTTTGCTTTTGAAAAACCCATTTCCAAGATTTGATCCAATCCGTGACCCGAAATCCCACTGGATTACTTTTTAAAAACTGGGCCCTGGTTTCACAAGAACAGGCTTAAGACTAGTCCCAGTCTAAAATGCATGTTTGAGGTGTTTTTAGATACACACCAGTAATGTTTATAAAAGCTTCTCCTGGATTAATCTAAACCCTGTGAAACCGGACCTAAGAGTCTCATTTGTGGACTTTCTGTGCTAGGGCTCCCTCTGGCTTCCAGTGTGAATGAAACAGACATTATATGAGAGTGTTTAGGGCTTCATAAAGCTCACATTGCCTCATTTAGGGTAACATTTTTATAATATTACTCCTCTTTAAAGACGATGAAGTAGCCTAAACGTATGAGAATTAATCAATATTTATCCAAATCTGCATGTTTTTGAACTAAAAGCCCAGATGGACGAAAGTCAATCGCTTTCATGATGACTGTACAGCCTGTAAGGCACAGGATTTTTTTCTCTCTCAGTGGATGTGGATGAGGCACATATTTCATAAAAGGTATCGACTCCTCACACAATTTAAGCAATTACTGTCATTATAAGATATTAAGGGTAAAACAGAATTAAAAAAATTAAGCTTGAGTCTCAGACCTTTTTAATGATGTATAGTTTGTCAAGTTAATTACAATTATTTACATTGAAACTAGCAGTCATTTGCATATTAAAAATATTATGGCTGTCAAACGATTAATCGCGATTAATCGCATCCAAAATAAAAGTTTGTTTTTACATAATATATGTGTGTGTACGGTGTATAATTATTTTCTATATATAAATACACACACATGCATGTATATATTTAAGAAATATTTGCATGTATATACTGTGTATATATATATTTATATTATATATAATTTATATTATATATAAATATTTTATATATAAATAACACATTTTTCTTAAATATATATGCATGTCTGTGTATTTATATATAGAAAATAATTATACTCCATACACACACATATATTATGTAAACACAAACTTCTATTTTGGATGCGATTAATCGCGATTAATCGTTTGACAGCCCTAATATATATACAGGTGCTGGTCATAAAATTAGAATATCATCAAAAAGTTGATTTATTTCAGTAATTCCGTTAAAAAGTGAAACTTGTATATTATATAGACTCATTACATGCAAAGTGAGATATCTCAAGCCTTTATTTGTTATAATTTTGATGATTATGGCTTACAGCTTATGAAAACCACAAAATCAAAATCTCAGAAAATTAGAATATTACATGAAATCACACAGTAATTACACAGTAATCTCATGGTCATTGAACCAGGTTTTGGTTCTTTTGGCAGTGTGGGCAGGTGCAAATCCTGCTGGAGAATGAAGGAAGCATGAAGTGCTCTGAAAATGTCCTGGTAGACGGCTGCGTTGACTCTGGATTTAATAAAGCACAGTGGACCAAAGTCCTCTTTTCTGATGAGAGCAAATTTTGCATCTCATTTGGAAACCAAGGTCCCAGAGTCTGGAGGAAGAATGGAGAGGCACACAATCCAAGATGCTTGAAGTCCAGTGTGAAGTTTCCACAGTCTGTGTTGGTTTGGGGAGCCATGTCATCGGCTGGTGTTGGTCCACTGTGCTGTCCACTCAACGCAGCCGTCTACCAGGACGTTTCCAGAGCACTTCATGCTTCCTTCAGCAGACAAGCTTTATGGAGACGCTGACTTCATTTTCCAGCAGGATTTGCACCGGCCCACACTGCCAAAATAACCAAAACCTGGTTCAATGACCATGGGATTACTGTGTAATTACTGTGTGATTTCATGTAATATTCTAATTTTCTGAGATTTTGATTTTGTGGTTTTCATAAGCTGTAAGCCATAATCATCAAAATTATAACAAATAAAGGCTTGAGATATCTCACTTTGCATGTAATGAGTCTATATAATATACAAGTTTCACTTTTTTAACAGAATTACTGAAATAAATAAACTTTTTGATGATATTCTAATTTTATGACCAGCACCTGTATATAAAATACAATATATGCTCTCAATGACAAATGCAGAAAAGTTAATGATCTCAAGGCTAGATTATTGAAATGCTTTGGGTGGTTGCCCTGAATGCTTAATAAACAAACTCCAGCAGGTCCAAAAAAACAACAACATATCTTTAACCTGGCATAACACATTATCAATTTCTTTTTTTTCAAGTCAGTTGATTGTTAGGCTGCATAAATTAGGTCATCCAGAAGCGGGAACACTACTTTTAACAGCCGGTGGTGTAGGCCTACTTGTTACATCTTAAGAAGAATGGCATTTACGCTAATATTATTCTCTCTGTTTATCTCAAGGTTACCGTAGTCAGCCGGATCCGGTCTGTATCCAGATCAGATGGTAGACCTTCACCTAGACACGACCAAAACGCAGCCCTGACTGTCAGCAGAGACTGTGTCTACTAGACAATCCCCTGAAGGCCTCTTCTATGACAGCCATCAGCACAGACCCATATGGACAGCTGACTGTACTGTGTGTTGTATGAGAACTGGATGATGACATTTTTTTTGCAGAACTGCTTTATAGATGAAATGAACTAATTTAATAATTGATGATCTTTACAACAGAACTGAATCAACACTAGGGGTGTAACAATATATCGTCACAATATATCGCAATGCAAAAATGCATCAATATGTATCGTGGATAGTGACAATATGTATTGTGTATAGTTCACCTAAAATAAAAATTACTGTGTGAGAAAATATTCAAGTTTTCAGAGTTTTAGTGTCAGTACTACATTAAACTACTACAGTATATATAATGTTGAATATAATGTATAATAATGAAATATTTGGGGAATATTTGTGGACCCTGATAATGCCAAATGTCTTACAAATGTCTTAAAAAGTGGCCTACATTATTTTAAATATATATAGTCAGTGACAAAATAATTCTGTATTTTCAGCTTCAGAATCATGAATATTTTTATTCTGGTGTCACCATTGTCCTGTGCATTGGGTTACCAACACTAAGTCCAGGCCTACTCATTTACACCCACAATGTAATATCAAATTTAGCATTTTAATTAACAGTACATTTTTTGTTAACCTTTTACCATATGTCTTGGAGTATCGCAATAATATTGTATCGTGAGTTCAGTATCGTGATATGTATCGAATCGTGACACAAGGGTATCGTTACACCCCTAATCAACACTGAACTGACTTCAGCTGAACAATAGCTGAAATGCATCATTTTCCTGTTATCACTGTAAAGCTGCTTTCAAACAATCTGTATTGTATAAAGCGCAATAGAATTAAAGGTGACTTGACTTGACTTGTTTAATGTAAACAATGAACGCTTCGTTGTGCCGACATCCTCCTGCAGGTTAACAGGTTTTAAGCAAAACCATAAACATTTTAATGCTTTAAGTGTGTACAATGAGAGAAATAAACAGCAGACTGTGGCTATTTCAGACAGTTCATATTAGCGAGTAGCCTACGCTTAATAATAAATAGGGCTTGGAATCGACAGATGTCCCGATTCGATTCCGATTCACAAGATATCAATTCGATTCAATTCAATGAATTCAATGATTACATTTTCATTGGCCGCACCACAAAAAAAAAGTATTAAATTAATAAAATAGTTATTGTTTTTGACCCATGTATCCTTGTATTGTTATATGACACCAACATTTTAGATACCATAGCTAAAACTATCTAACTGATTTAAATTTCAAAGATTATTAAAGACAAGTAAACTTAAGTTTGTTTATTAAGCATTCAGGGCAACCACCCAAAGCATTTCAATAATCTAGTCTTGAGATCATTAACTTTTCTGCATTTGTCATTGAGAGCATATATTGTATTTTATATATATTTTTAAGATGCAAATTACTGCTAGTTTCAATGTAAATAATTGTAATTAACTTGACAAACTATACATCATTAAAAAGGTCTAACAGTTTTCAGGTGCAGAAATTGAATAAAGTAATTAAATGTAAAATAGCACTGCATTGCTCCAGTGAGTGAGACAAATGAAAAGGAAAATGCTGGTGAGAATAAAAACATTTCCCCTTTGTTATTAATGAGTTTTATTTATGAAACAAATAAACAATATATGTAACTTCTCAACTATCACAAATGGACTTGTTTGCCCAATTTGTAGCAACTTTATCTGGAGCAGCCTATAGGCCCCTGAAGCTGGTATGGAGAACTTGCAGAGTTTTAAATTTCCTAATCAGTTGTTTTTGTGAAAATGCAATGCAGTAATGTTGCCTGTTAAGAAATGTTGCTGATGTTACTATGTGTGTATGTGTGTGTGTTTGTGCATGTACGTGCGTATGTGCTTGTGTCTGTTGTTCTTTTAAAGGACCCAGTCATCATCTTTTGACCTCACCACAACACACCCACCATCACACATGGGACAAGTTGCCAGCAGCTCGCTGAACCTAGTAAGAGAAACTATGTAGTAAAAACCTAATTAGGTAATCAAAAATCGTATCATATCCATTTCCTTATAGCCATGCAGTCAGTAGTCCTCAAGTTGTAGCTGTCCCCCCAGGCCAAGGCCAAGTTAGCCTGGCCAACGGATTTCCTCACTTCCTCACCGTACAAAAGGCTGCAACAAAGGCTGCAAAAAAAGGAACAAGTAAGGCTCGACAGAAATACAAGCAGAAAACAGATGACGATGCTGAATGCATCTATTGTGAATTAGATGTGAAGGCTGCCGGGAATGGGCTCATGTTGAATGCTCAAATGAAAATCAAGTGGAGTTCATCTGTGAGATATGCATGGATAAGAAAAACAATTCAAATAAAGTAAATGTTCTCCCCTAGTGAAAAATACATATACTAAAATGTATTTGAAGTACATTTATTTAATCCCAAGTATACTACAAATACATTTACATAATTATTTATGTATATAAATACCCTGCGATTGTACTTGTGGTATACTAAATTGATATAGGCTACTGCTAAATTGGGACAACTAATTTTGTACTTAGATAAGATAAGATAAGTCTCCTATTGGAGAAATTCGTCTTGGGCATTCGAGAGAACAAAGGCGACACATTGCGTATAACACACACCCAACACACAGTTAACACAAAACATGCTCATAATTATCCCATCCAGAACTTAACATCCAACAGCCACACACAGTACCCCCCATAACTTTCCTCACATTCACAGAAAAACAGAAGAAAACCCACATCACCCCCATATTTGACTGATTGATTGTCTGACTGACTTTCAGCAGGTTCATTAATAAATATTCCTTTTTTATTTTAAGCTAAAACGGTTTGTAGCCTACTCTGATTTTGCTGTAAATGTATAAAGCAATTTGCTTTGTCAGAGTGGGGGCATTTTACCCCACCTATTGTCACTGAAAACGAGGATAATGTTTCTAGACACATTTAACTTTTGCTTCACTGAAGAAATTACATAAATTTGTGTGAATTATTATTTTTTTTTTTTCACTTTATTGCATGACAATAAAAAGTCATGTTTATGGCCCTGCCTAAGGTGGCCCTCTAGTGCCTGTTAAAGCAATCACATCAACAATGTACTAAATGCAATGAGCTAAGCGGCTTATAAATCTTTAGACTATAGATGTCACTTTTCATTTTAGAACATATCCATTTTTTAAATTACTTGTGTCATATACTAATACATCACTGAATATTGTCTGATCTTATTGTTTTTAGACTTGATGCGGTGATGGTACATAATAATAATAATAGTAATAATAATAATAATAATAATAATAATAATAATAATATTATATATATATATATATATATATATATATATATATATATATATATATATATATATATATATATATATATATATATATATATATATATATGTAATTTTTTTTTTGTAAAGTAAGTATTTGGCTGCTTTTGAAAAATATTTAGATAATTTACATATTTATATTCATCTATGGCTCTTGTAATATTGTAGTTGCGTTATATTATAATGTTCTGTTGTTCATTAGACCTTGCTTTTTTATATAAAACACAGATTTGAGATTTCAGATGATTTAAGACCAAAGTCAATAATCACATTTCAAACTCAAACCAATTTAAAGAACTTAAAGAGATTTACTATTATTATTATTTTTGTTTATTGTGTCTTTAAGGTTTGTTCAGCTTTTCCCAAAAAAAACCCAAACATTTTTGTATGACAGCTGATGTATCTCCGTCTTTCACAAGATTTTTTAAAGATTTTGTTTGAACTTAAATAAATAATTTATTGACCTGTCATATTTAACTTACAGTAGGCTACACAATCTTTGCATTATCTGTCCAGTAGATGGAGATATGCATGCTTGATTTCAGAACTGCAATCTGGTATAGTTGTTGACACCACAGGATCACTGCACTGCTCTTTGACCTTTCAAATATAATTTCACAGATAAGAAATAAATACACAGAGATTGGTCAATGCAACGGTGTCGTCAACATTATGAAATTAATTTAGGACAGTGTTTACATAACGTTTTAGGCAGGTCACCTTGAAGGACATGCACATTACAAGGACATATATTAAAGGGGAAAAAGGTGTAAACATCTGCCAGGTTTTCCAAAAACACACAGAGCTCGAATTACATAAACATGTAGCCAGAGTTCCAAAGTTCATTTTTCCTAAACTCCCTGCATTAACTGGTGAGAAAATAGGCTATAGCACTTGTAATTATTTTGCAAATATCTCTGTATATCAATAAATAAAAACAGTTAGACGTTCACAGTGCGGCGTCACGCTTGCGTCATGGGCATCTCCTCCCACTCGCTTTGTTTCTTCACTGTAGGACTCACTGCATCTCATGACCGTTCACGTTAAATCATGTCTATCGAGTAAATGGGGAGAAAAAACTACGGTCTCCGTGTATGACTGATCCGTGCCATATGATCTCAAGTAAGATCGGGAACTGCTTTTAATTTGAATTAATCAAGGATTTACTGGTTTTATTCGCCGCTGGCTGGGCTGGTCGTATATGAAAATGGACCAGGCGGCGAGCCGCTACCAAGTGGTAAGTCTAAATCACGCATCGTTATATAAGTCGATCAAATATGCCATGTTAGACGGACATGTCCGAGCTGCTGATGATTACTGTCATTTTATCCGCGTACCTTTAATCGTAGCCTACGTGACTTCCGCATCATCACATCTTCACCGCGACAAAGTGCTCGGCAGTTCACAGAGGACAGGACGCGTTTTTAAGTTGAACTAGTGCTACTTTTATTAATCTCGCCCGAAATTAACGCAAGCTCAAGAACGCGTCCTGTTTGAACGGCTCCTAACACAGCTGGATATATGATACAGTGTCTAGTAACCGTAGTTACTAGTAGCAAAACCACAAAATAGGCTATGCCATTTTCACTTTGCAATTTGTAATTAAACCATGGAAATAAAAATGAAAAATCATTTCAAAAGGCATTTTGAAATAAGTCCACTGGTTTGTTCCGTTATGCTGTTGTTTATGCTTAAGAATGTTCGGACATCATCTATATTCATACCTGTCAACATTTGGGTACCAAAATACTGGATGGGGAGGGGGGTTGGGGGAGATTATGGGGGGTGCTGGATGGCAGAGGCAGGCTAAGTTTATTTTAGTGGTGATTAATCGTGATTAATCAGATTTTTTTTTTTGTGATTAATCTAGTTAATTTTTGCAATCGATAAAAATAAATAAAAAAGAAACATGAATAGGCCTAAGTCTTATTCATGTTTATTTTTATTGAATATTATGTATTTATTTAATAAATATATAATATTCAATAAAAATAAACATGAATAAGACAGGCCTGTTCATGTTTCTTTTTTATTTATTTTTATCGATTGCAAAAATTTACTAGATTAATCACACATTTTTTTTCTGATTAATCACGATTAATCTCCATTAAAAAACTTACGTTTTTAATAATAGTTTATACTGTAATAATTTCACAGTTAATCTCCAAATTAATGTAGAAACAATAAAGATAGTATATTTTAAATATATGTTTTAAATAATTGGCTGCTGTCCCTTTAAAACCAGCCGCTGCTGACAGAGACGTGATCTCACGCGCATCTCATTCTCTCACAACTCTTTGCCTTCATTTAAGACTTTGTTGAACTAATTTAAGACTGCTCAGGCTGCTCTTATAAGGATACTCGACTAAACGGTCATTTAACGGTTAGTGTTCGTTCAACTTCAAGCCAAAAGAGAACTCGATCAATTTGTCTTGAAGGGTTTAAAATCATTTGTATGAATAAAAGTGCATCATATAATGTAACGCCAGCCAAAGGATGACAAAAAAAAACGGATGGTTATGCAATTTTTTTTATGTGATATCCCAAAATTTGAAGAAGAGGCTATAGGTCTCTGCTGCTGCAGGACAGCAATATGAGTTGCCAGATCAGTGGACGAGGCCACAAACAGAGGGGCGTTTTCGACCGCGTTACTTGATTTGCACACATCACAGTCAGGCTAAGGTTTAGGGGTGGGGTCGGGGGAAGGGCATCATTTTCATTGAATGATTTATAAACACCCACCTGTTTGAAAACACCCACAAATTTAGAAACGCCCACTTTTGTTCCACAGAGAACCTCCAAAATTCGCATAAGAGTAGGTAGATTTAAAGAAACACAACTAGTGTGTTCCAAGTTAGTTTGAGTCGTCGCAGGAGCTCATGGAGCTAAGTCGACATAAGCACATTTGGAATGTTCAAATACATTTTTAGCTGTTGTATGTTTTGAGGTGGCACTTTTAATCATTCAAACACATTTTTAGGTGTTACAGGTGCATTCAAAATGCAATTTGAGTTGTCACAGGTTAACTTGCAACATTTAAAGCCACATAGGCACATTTTTGTCATTATAGGCATGTTTTGGGGCCCTCAAATGCATGCTGAGTCATCATTTGCACGTTTAAATTGTACACATTATGAGGCGTCACAGGTAGACACTTCAGAACATAGTGAGACAGCTTAATTTGTCCCTCTAAAAGGGTTAAAAAGAATTCTATGGCATCATAGGTGCATTGGGGGATGTTCAAGTACACACTGAGCCAAAACATGATTTTTGGGCATTCATTCAAATGCAGTTTGAAGCTCACAGACATGTTGAGTGCATTTGACATTCAATTTTGAAGCATCACGGCTGCGTTCCAACTCAATGTGAGTTGTCAGGGGTGCACTATGAACCGTTTAAGCTTTTGGGGCGTTCAAACGCATTTTGAAACGCCACAGGCATGTATGCGACGTTGGGTGCATTTTGACATTAGTTTTCATGCTTTGCATTCCAATGCAATTCCAATGTGTTCCAATGCAGTTTGAGTTGTCACTGTTGCATTTGGAAGTTTTAAGGTGACATAAGTGCATTTGGAACGTTAAAATGGGAAATTGGCGTAAAATATTTGTAATGAAAATGGGCATTGCTGCAATTTTGGAAGCCACTCTTTTTTTATATATCATAAATGATGGAACGCAATAAATGTTGTCATGTTATCTTGCGTTTGGAGGCGGATGCCTGGTGTTCGCGAACACAATCATGTGAGACCGTTCTGGGACCGTTCATTATACCCAGCCATTTTGATGACTTTGGCTCGTTCATCTCACTCAGAATAACTAAACCAACATTTGAGATGCTGTGCAATGAAATTAATCCACTGGTTAGTCCAGTAATGCTGTTGTTTATGGTTAAGAATGTTTGGACCTAATCTATTCAATCATACAGGTTGAGTTGTCACAGGTTAACTTGCAATTTAAAGCCACATAAGCACTTTTTAGTCTATATTGGTAATTAGGTTTTGTTTTGGGGCCCTCAAATTCATGCTGAGACATCGTAGGCAAATTTAAATTGTTCTTACAAATTGAGGCGTCACAGGCCCACGTGGAAAATTTAAATGACTCAGAATGTTTGATATGCACTTTGAGCCGTTAGATTATTCTAATGCACTTTGAGGCATCATAGTGGCATATATGAACTTTGAACGCATAGGTGTGTTTGGGGTGTTCAACAAAGTTTTAAAGCATTTTAATCATGTTAATGTGTTGTCATAGGTGTGCTTGGGTGTGTTCAAAGGCATTTTGACACATCATAGGTGTGTTTGGGATATCTAAAGGCATTTTCCATGAGGGGTCGTGGCTGTGTTTGGGATGTTGAAATGCATTTTGAGGCATTGGGTGCAAATGTAATGTCCTTTTGGTTGACAGTTCACTTGGTTTTCAAAGAATTACAACCTTCTACTCTATCATAAAGAGCACCAAGTGCATTATAATCACAAGTTTGTGTGTGTTTTCCACCCTGAACAATAAAGAACTGACCCTGTAATCTGGATCCAGAGCCTATTGTTTATTATGGAAATCTGGTGACTCACTGCTCAGCTGGAAAGGGTTATGTGAAGTGTCCCAGAAAATAATATCTTTTATAAACCTACAATACAAACATTATGGAGATATGCACCTTACAAAAAAATGACCTTGGTAATAATAACATGTTTTTTTGGATTATAGTACTTTGTGTATCACAAAAAACAAGGACAGCTTCTAGTTAAACATGTACAGAGTTGTTGTGTACAGACCACACAGATTGTAGACTTTGGATTTGATAATTGAGACAAAATCTGGTTGTTGGTATACGCTTATTTAACAGGGACTAAGGCTAAAATATTGTAGTCTTCACTTAATGTTATTTTATGCTTCATCAAAAACCCTGTTATTTTCTGTTCTCAAAGTCTTGGTTTATAACAAGGAGAGCTTTCTGATATATTTTCATTTTCAGAGAAGAGCACACCACAGCAAATGAAACTCAATTCCTGGAGTCTTGAGTAATTCATCCAGCAGGCCTCTGTATGTTTTCAAAGTCTTTTCATCATTTCTAGGAAAGGGAAAAAAAGCACACAAACTTTTTTTGATCTTGCTGCATGTTAGAATGTTGCTATAGCAACCAAATGTTATAATATCACTTCTTAGATGTGTCAAGAAATAGGCGTTGCTGGTCTTTCCATTTTAAGGTACATCGATATTTAGGTGGTTGTGGTTGTACCACACGATGCATTCTCAGAAGTCGCTTCCTGCAATGTTTCATAGCTCAGCCTTTGCTGCATTAATTCTTCTTAATTCTTATCCATTTTATTATACTTGTACCATGATATCACTTTCTCCCACTTTATCTTTGAACTCGTCATTAGTCCGACTCAGCACACTGCAGAATTGCAATTATGCAACTGTGCAATTTTTAATTAGGCTTAATCTTTGTTCAACAGTTATGCAAAATGCTTAATGCAACAGTTATGTTTTTTTGCATTTTTGCTGTATGATTGGTCAACCGCTTCATGCGTGTGTCAGAAATGTTCGCCCCCTTGTCATAACCACACGTTTCTAATAGGGGTTTTAACCGATGACCGTTTGACCGATGGTTGACTGTATCAACGTTAACCGATCAAAGTTGTCGGTAGTAGGTTAAAAAAAAAAAGTGATCTCTAAATTAGGCTATTATAGACAGTGGACTAAACGCTACTATAGTTAGCCATCCCATTCCAAGATCTTTTTGTGTGAAGTGAACAAATCCCTCACACTCAATTTTTCATAACTCGGCTGTTTGTACTTAATAAACCAATAAAAACATTTGGCGCGACTCGAGGTCACAGCGTTTGGGTTCACGCGTTCACAAGGTTTGCGAAAAGTAAAGGCTACAGGCTAAAACACTCGAGGTTAGAGCCAGGGCAGACGACAGGATGAAGCGTGCAAAGAAAAGTAGTGTGTGGGACCATTTTACCAAAAAGAATGTCACAGATGTAAGTTGCAACTTGTGTGATACAGTGCTTAAATACAGTAGTAGCACATCATCTATGATGTAAGGTGATGATGATCATCATCTTTCTTTATTATTGTTAGCACTACCTCAAACTAAAGCGGCGTCTCTTCGGAGCTGTCATTTTCTTAAATGAGCCGCGGCAATGTTTCAAAAGAGCTTCTAACGCTAGACAAACGCCTTTATTTTCAACGCGATCACCTTGTACCCAAACCATTTCGAAACTAAGGAGCCATTTGTCCTCCAATTACATACAAGCTCCTCGGCGCCGCGTTTGCGGGACTCATGTTTCGCGCTGTAGGGGATTTAAAAAAAGTGACGTGAGTGGGAGGCAGAGCGGCAGAGAGATGCGACAGAGTTGCGAAATTGCAGGCGCGGCTCGAAATGGCTGTTATTTCAAATAGCGTAGCATATTTTAAACTAATCGGTTAACCGGTTTCAACCGGCTAATGAGGCTCGGTGGTCGGTCAAGAACATTTTTAGTTTTCACCATCCCTAGTTTCTACACACTACTAAAACAACTCAACCAGGCATCACCCCTTTTTTTGCATATATGCCTTGGGTGGGAATTATTTAAATGAGGAATAGCGTGACGGGTTCCTAGAAGAAAACTCGAGACTACAATGGAGGCGTTCAGGAGTTCAGAAGCAGTGACTCTGATATAGAGAATAACTCCCTTTAGAGGGACTTTGTGTTTGCAACTTTGCAGACTTTTTTTCACGCTCAAACAGCAACATTACACACTAAAGAAAGATGAACATGTACAAAAAAAACCCAAACATAAGTCATCTTTAAATTATTGCCTTTTATTGCACAAGGATATGCCCTTTAGTTTTTTGTATGTTACTTGCTTCTTTATTCCATGTAAAGAAAAGTGGCATATTTAATCAGTTGGTCCAGATATTTCAGCTGAGGAACTCAAACGACACCAAATCAATGCTTTTTAGAGTTTTTCGCGAATTGTGAATTCACATAGAGAATTCACTGATTCTGTGCAGTCTTAGTCATAACACAGATAAGATGTATACTATTTATCTCCAGTCTGATAGTTCTTTACAGCCCATTGCAAACCACTTGAGATGCTTTCTTTGTCCCTGGCCAGTTGTTGTGTTTATGTAATGGCAGTTCAGTTTGTCTTTTGGTTGTCCTCATTGTAGAGTGAGGAAGCCTGATTCCCCATTGGTCCGTTCTGTCCTTGATGTGGCTTCATGGTGTAATCATTCTCATGTGAACTTGGTGCACAACTGATCCTGAGCGTCATTGACAGTATATCTTATCTTGTAAAATGTGTGGTCAGTACCGCCTCTCCCTATACTCAGAATACTCGCAAATTTTAAAATCTAAAACAATCGTGCATTCAAAAGCGATTTCAATACCCTGCATATGGATAGCGGCTCCCTGAAAATGTGTACAATTTAACAGTTTAGCCACATTGAGATCCCAATATCTCTGGGATTTAACCATATAGGGCCTTAAAAACAAGGTACCTAAAGAAAATATTGTTAAAAACATGGGTGGGAAGGGGGGAACTGTCACCATTGGTGTATTATGCAACAAGGATTGCTAAAGAGAACATCATTTACTAAAGAGACCTACCAATCTGTGAGTAAAAATAAAATAATGATGCTGCCATCTTTCTAAAGTCATTTTCACTCTGTAATTTGGTTTTACATTTTATGTGAAGCTGTCATTTTGACCCCCCACTTCTACAAAATAGTGGATTACTCTGTAAATATTTACCCATGGCATTTCATATTTTGGCTTTCATTTCCTATTCATGTTTGTCTTTCTTCAGAAAAAAATCGTATCAAAATTAAACATTTGAGCCGGTGCCTCCGGTTGAGTTGACACAGAGTTACCCTATTGTGACAACCCTACTAAGAGGATTGTCAATGTAAGTCACTGAATAACTGCCACGTATGCGAAACAGACTAATTTCACCAGGTTGAATCCCCTCGTATCTGTTTGGACGGTTGCTTCTCAACGACGCTTCAAACAGGTGCAGTTGAAGGAACAACCTTGTGCCTCAGTCTCGTGGTTTGCATTACCGTCGCTCTCCTGTTACTGTGTGAATCTCGCTGTTTGCTAACTTTGTTGGCAGGCAACTGTGCATCCTGCTGCACTCTGATGGGCCAAATACGTCCCCTGCAATCTTGAACTGTCGAATTACCATTAGTCCTCAAGACATTTTCAGGTTACTTCATGCATATTAAGAAGTAAGGCTCCTTTTGGACACTAAATGTTTAATTTGTTTCAACACCTTTTTCTTGGAGTTTAGCTTTACAGATTGTTTTGTTGATTGCAGGGCGAGGGCAGGAAGGTTATGCGTCCCTAGAGTCCAAGTTGTTGACGTGCTCCTTGCAGTGTTAGATGATATACTCCCTTGGTTGAGTACATCATGGTGTCAATTCACCTAACGCACCTAACAAGACCTTGTCAGATCTGTCTTAAAGTCGGTATGAAACAGAAGTTGCGATAGTCTTTTCTTGTGACTTATATCTGAGTGAAACGGCTTCTCGAACGAGAAAAATGTATGGTGGGGATTGATTGAATTGTTGGATGGTTGTGGTTTGCTATTGGTCGAGCTCATGTGAGTGACAGGTTGTCCCGCCCTCACGCTTTTCAAAGAGAGGCACATGAATATATTTTTTTATTGAGTTGAACTTTATTCTCCATTCTGTTTGTCACAGAGTGAACATTTGTCTTTGACAACACATTAACAACACAAACACAGAATTGACTAGTTGCACGTGGCCGCCATTTTGGAATTCGGATCAGCGAGTGTACGCGTAGACACTTCCGGTTTCGCATTACGCTCGGTGCAGGGAGCCGGAGAAAGCCGAAAATGATCTTTTATAGTTGTTTATAGAATCAATTATCACTTAAAATACTACTAAGATCCATTATTATCACACAAGCCAATGGCCAATGGTGAACATTCAACTCGGTCACTGTTGTCTCTCGCTCTCGCTGTCAGATCACCGGAAGTACTGGCGCGCACACTCAAGTTCGAACGTCAACGGTCGCCGTGCAACTAGTCAATTAACAAAATTATACAATTAAACACTGTTCCAATCATTCCAAAAAGAAAAAAATTAAAAAACACGCTATAATGTCAGCCAATCTGTTGTATCACTTTAGAAAATTGTACGATTTAAGATAATCACTGCCATTGGGACAAAATATTTTTTATACACGCTTCTTCTGGCCAAAGGAATTCTGTAATAATGATGTACTCTGATAAATCATTTAAAATACACACTGCATTAAAGTTTCATTAAACAATTAGAATTGTCAATTTTGATTTCATGGTGTGAGGGCGGGACAACCTGTCAGTCACATGAGCTCGACCAATAGCAAACCACAACCATCCAACCAATTCCAATCAATAAATTTTGAACTTAACACTTGTAATGTTTATTCAGTCTGAACATTTGTTTCTGTCCTTCCCCAGTTGCACAATGAGGACGACTCCTCTGAAGGGGCTGCCGGGGGCGAGCCGTCCACATCGTCCCAGGCCGCTGCCGCTGAGTTAGGCATCAGCAACCCCGCGGTGGATACGGATGCTCCGCCACCTCCGTATACTAGTGTGGCGCTCGGAGCAACCGCTGCACCAGGTACAGACACATTATCATTTCCAGAGCGAGGAAGGGAAGCAGGAATATACTTGATTAGCAATTCTAGACAAGATTTATTGTGTATGCATGACGACGATAGAATAGAAATGTTTTCAATATGCATTAATGAAATGATACATCAATTGCCATTGTTATGACACTGCGAATGAAAAGTGAACACAATGTGGATTCTGGGCACCTTTGCAGTGTAAACATTGAAATAGAAGACCAATCACAGTGTCATTGTTGGTTACAGTTTAGACACATTTTAACATACACTACTGTTCAAAAAATTTTGGGGTCAGTAAGATATATATTTTTTTATTAATACTTTTTTGGATGCGTTCAAGTAAAGACATTTATAATGTTTCAAAAGATTTCTATTTTAAACAAATGCTGTTCTCTTGAACTTTCTGTTGTTAGGGGGTAACAGTTTAGGACCCAAGGACCAGATGTTTGAAAGAAGACCCGGAGTCAGAATTATTATAAATTGAAGAAAAGTTTTACTGAAGATAGTTTGCAGTTTCATCAGCAGAAGTTCGTAGGCCGCCCCACTTACAGTTACAAAGATCACATCAGTTATACCCTACACCAAGGTCTAAGCTACGTCCTTGCTTCAGGTTAAATGATTCTCATTGGCTAAGAAATAGATAAACATAGTAATTTTCCACACATATACAGATAGACTGAAGCATATCTCCAACAATTATGCGGCTGACACTCGGACCCTGAAGTTAGGCACGTCTTGACCTTCCAGGTCTTAGATTTGGGTCACTGGGCGCCAGCCTGTCCCGAACAACAACTCAGTCAATCTCCAATAATGCCAGTGGTTCCATAACCTGTAACCAAGAAGACTAACACACACACCGACACACAGCTTCCTCAAGGTTGGATTTGTCCAGGCTCTAACTATAAACAGGAGAGTTCTCTCAAAACATCAAGATAATGCGTTCTTTCTCTCAAGGAGAGCTACACTTTAGTCTAACTGGAAAGTAAGGCTTTAACAAAGAAATGGTCCCTTAAACTATAGACTTCATTGAACCCTGTGACCATAGTTGTCAAGAGTACCCTAGAAAAACAGATGTATGTATTGACACATGTTGAAGACCTTTCTCAAACAAAACATCTTTCCATATTTCATTTCTGGAAGTCAGGAATGAGCAAGCACTGTTACTGCATTCATATCAAATACAGACATTAGAGAATACATGAAAAGAGCATTTCAGTGGGTAACTTCTATAACAAAGTAAAATCTCACAAGCTTAGAGAAGTCATTCAACTCGTGATATTTAGAAGGAAAAATACTGATTAATACCTTGATTATAATCACTCATTACATATACATTGAAGCAGCTATTGATCAAAGAATCCTGAAAATAATAAATCTAAATCTAATAAATGTATCTAAAATCAGCGTATTAGAATGATTTCTGAAGGATCATGTGACACTGAAAAACTAAAAATTACATTTGACATAAAAAAAAAAAAAAAAAAAAAGTTTTTTTAAATTGTTATAATATTTCACAGGATTGCTGTTTTTACTGTATTTTTGAGCAAATAAATGCAGCCTTGGTGAGATTAAGACACTTCTTTCAAAAACATTAAAAAAAAACCTCTCCCAGTGGGAGATTTTTAAACTTTACCACGCTGTGCGGTTGCTAAGGTTTCCTTGATGGTTGCTAGGTGACTACTGATTTTCCTAAGTATAAAGAGCCTCCAGGTTTTGAAGATATTCTGATGAAATTCACAGCAGAAGTCTCAGTTGTTTTGCTTGTTTTATCATCCACAAGGAGAAACTTCTAAGTCTGATCACTGCAGAGCTCGTTTGCATCTCTGTGCGTTATGGGTTTCTAAGTATGAGCAATAGTAATAGTGATTTTTGACTAAGCAATATCAAGACAGCGCTCCCTTGAAATACTGCTCCCTCGGAATACTCATACCTAGAAATGTGTGACGGATGACCTGACCTGTGTTTTTTTCTTGTTTTCCAGAGAGCACATATCCAGGGGAATTTCCCGTTCCTCCGCCATACAGCATTGCCACGTCTCTGCCCACTTACGATGAGGCAGAGAAGGCTAAAGCAGCAGCAATGGCTGCCTCGGCGGTGGAGGTCATTCCACGAGTGAGTATCTCATCCGTCGCGCCCACATGTTCAGCAGAAAGAAACTCCCAAGTCCTCAATTCGCACAACTTTCCACTGCGTCTTCGGTAAAGTCCAAAACAGCCCCTCAAAGGAAGGATGATTGCTGTAGTAAATGCTCGTATTATTTGATGATGACCAAAACGAAATGGGGCATCTCTTGATTTTTATTTTAAAATGGTGTCTGATTTGCTTTTAGCTGTAACATAACGATAACCTTTTTGAGGATGTGGTGTGCCATATTATAAACCATGACCTAAATAGAGAATCCCTCAGATACTCTGATTTCTCTGAGCTCAGATCAAGAAGTGTTATGTAATGTGGCCCCAAAAAGTATTATTTGGGCAGTCTTAAGAATGTCTGAATGTCATTGCATTAGATAACTGAGTGTGTCAAACCAACTGACATCTGCAAATAAATTATGCTTTTCTCAGAACCAACTTCCTTTTTTTTTTTTTTTTTTTTTTTCTTCAGTGACCTCCACACAGGGTTTGTTTAATGAAGTGCTAATTTATTACTTGCTATATAAAATAATAAAACAGTTATGCAGCACTAAACATTTAAAATGTATACATGCACTACGACTCAAAAGTTTGGACTCAGAGTAAGCTCTTTTTTGAAAGAAAGTAATACTTTTATTTGGCAAAGATGCATCGAATTGATCAAAATTGACAGTATAAAGACATTTGTAATGTTATGATTCTTAAGAAATCATTCTAATATCCTGACTTGGTGCTCAAGGAACATTCATTATTATTATTTTGTAATTGCAAAATGAGGACATGAGAGAGAAAGCACGCACCCATGAAATCACTAGAGAAACAAAGAATGAATTAGAGCATTATTCTAGACTTTTTGCTTGTTACACAACCGCCACAGTTTTGAGCTGCGGTAGCAATGTGGAGCTGTGGGCTGGCCGCTACCAGAGGCGTAGGCTGGATCATAAAGGAGTAGTTCACACAAAAATGAACATTTTGCCAATTTACTCACCCTAATTTCATTCCCAACCCCGTGGAACACAAATAGAAACGTTGTGAAGAATGTTAATGCTGTACAAGAGTGATTCATACAATGAAAGTCCAGTTCCAGAAAAGTATCATAAAAACACACAGTAGTCCTGCAGTCAGATACGTGTTTTTTAGTGCTGTATTTCGAAGCAATTTGCTGAATAAATTTTTTTTTTTAGATGCCTCACTAATTTTGATGTTAGCCTCAAATCATGTCATCGATTTGATGAAGCGCTGCAATGTGTCTAAAGGCACCATAAGTGTGGCACTATTCATGATGTTTATGGTGCTTGAGAGACATTATACAAAACAACAACCTCTTTTTTGTGGTCATATGGGTTTGGAACAACATGAAGTTGAGTAGAAGACAGATCGTTTATTTTCTGGTGAACTACTTCTCTAAAAGCAAAAAAAAAAAAAAAAAGGATTTCCTCCAGAAAATGCGTTACCTTAAAGTTGCACTGAAGGGCCTGTCCCTGCTGCTAGTGCACTTGAAGCGTTTTTTTTGGATGAAAGTGTTTGCTGAAAGTAATCAAGCTTTGAAAAAGCTACGGAATTAGGGGTTACGTCACCATGTTGTTGCCCATGTTGTTTATTAAAATGACTTTTTGGAGAAAATTGCAATATATCAAGGTTTTCATGCATGACGACTAACTCGCCATAAGTATTTTCCACCTTCTCCCTCACCCTTACTTCTTAAACACTGTATTTGCTTCTATATGTAAATGTACTCTGATGTGATTGGCTAACATCTACATATAATTTTTTGTTTATCAAGGTTGGTCCAGTTATGTAAACATTGTTGTCACATTACATTCATGGTGATTTCTGAACCAGTTTTGCCTTCTAATATGCTTCTAAAACACTCGTCAATGTTTCTCTTTATCCATCTACTTAAAAAAGGATGAGGATTTTCCGGTTCGGGATGACTTCAGTGACGCTGATCAGCTGAGGGTGGGAAATGATGGAATCTTTATGCTGGCCTTCTTTAGTAAGTCAAGTCATGCAGACTGTTTACGGTACACACATGACACACGTTCATGTTTGGAATAGCATTAATCATTCGTGCAGAAAAAACGTATTTATTTGCAACATGAGGACTGGACTGAATCAAACATGCAATTTAGTAAGGTTTTGTCAACCTTTTAGCATATGACATGTTTTAAGCATTTATCATTTTATAATGCATACTGTTTCACATACTTTTTTTGTTGTTAAATATGCAGATTTTACATATTAGATAAGCATAATTAAGAACACAGTGGCTGCATCCAAAATTACAAACTTCCCGACTCGACAGTATGTAACATAAAAAGCCGAATGACAGTACTCAGTAAAAAGTAGGCAAAAAGTACCGGGATGACCTACTACTTCCGGTGAGATTCTGAAGTGTGCATATGATGGACACTTTACTATCCCATGAGGCCACGGGAGAGGATTTGTGAATGACTTAACTGATGCTGGTAGGTCACATGACAGTGACAACATGGTGGATTTAGTACACCCAGATTACATTAATAGCCTACTACATTCTGTATAGTTCTACTACTATATAGAACATACTTAGCTAGAGCTCGCAAAGTAATAACTTCAAAACAATGACTTTCTCAGGAGATTTCAGACGTGTTTGCGTGTTGACCTCCTCCATTAGTGCTCTCTGTGCGCCACCTGGTGGTGTTGAGATGTATTGCATGTCACGTTATTCCAACCGCAGTAAAGCATGATGATCAGCAGTGCAGTCGATCACAGTCCAGTCATGTTTAATGAATGATTAGTCACTCTTTCATTAGTAGTAGTAGTAGTAGTAGTACTTTATTGATCACAGTTGGGAAATTAAAGTGCATTAGCAGCAATACATGAAGATAGTAAAGTACTCACAGTACACACAGAACATACTATACACATATAATAAATAAACAAATTGGCATCATCTTGTTTGAAGTTTAAGAAGGACAGAATAAAGTAAGGTTTAAATAAAAATCGGCCAAACAATAAAAGCAGTAATTAATATTTTATGTCTGAAAATGAACTGCATTAAGCTATACGATGGGTGTAGTGACCTAATTCCTAGACTGAATGGTTAATGAGACCTCGGCACGGGATAGATGAGTTGTAAAGTCTCACGGGCATAAATGACCTCCTGTAGCGTTCTCTGTTTCACCATGGCTGGATCAATCGGCTGCTGAATGTACTTCTCATTCCAGTAGGCATGTCATGGAGGGGGTGTGAGGTATTGTTTGTGACGGTCAACAGCTTGGACATTATTCTCCTCTCTGTAACAACCTCAAACATTTCCAGATCCACTCCAATGACAAAGCCCGCCTTCTTAATAAGCTTATTCAGCCTTTTGGTATCTCCAGCTTTAATCCCGGTGCCCCAGCACACTACGGCGTAAAACAGGGCACTAGCGACGACAGACTGATAGAACATGTGAAGCATCTTGGGTAACACTTTATTTTACAGTGTCCTTGTTACATATGTTACATGTACATACCATAGTAATAACAGTAAATTATGCATAATTACATGCAACTAACCCTCAACCAAATCCTAATCCTAACCTAACCTTATAGTAAGTACATGTTGTTAATTATTATTACTCAGTACTTAAATATATAATTATACTGTAACAATGACACCTTAAAATAAAGTGTAACCACATCTTGCTACACATATTAAGACCTTTTTATAGATCGGGTTTTTTTTTTTTTTTAATCCAGTCAAGTCTGTCATATGTGGATCCTCAAATACCGATAGGAGTCCACTATCTCACCGTCTCTGCTGTGAATATAGAAATAGGTGAGGGGTGGTCTTTTTTCCTTCTAAAATCAATTACCAATGATTTTTTTTTAGTTATATTTATTTGTAGATGGTTCACTCCACACCACTTCACAAAAGTTGTTGACCAGAGCTCTATATCCTGTCTCTTGCCCACCCTCAATGCAACCAACCACAGCTGAATCACCTGTAAACTTCTGGAGGTCGCATGACTTCGAGTTGTAATTGAAGTCTGAGGTATAGAGGGTGAATAGAAACGGAGGCAGAACCATTCCCTGAGGAGCACCCATGCTGCTCAACACCCGCTCAGACACACGGTTCTGCAGTCTCACACACTGAGGTCTGCCTGTAAGGTAGTCCGTGACCCAGGAGATTATGGAGGAGTCCGTCTGCATTACAATGCATCAGCATCTTTGTAATGTATGTAAGCAGTTTTCAAGTTGTAATTGTCAGCACATCAAAACAGAATAATCACTGTATTTGTGCACTTTTCAAGGTACTTTAGGATATTTGTGTGTGTGTGTGTGTGTATATGTGAAACGATTAATCGCGATTAATCGCATCCAAAATAAAAGTTTGTGTTTACATAATATATGTGTGTGTACTGTAAATACTTATTTACAGTACTTATATACAGTATATATAAGCAACTATTTCTTAAATATATGCATGTGTGTATATTTATATATACAAAATAATTATGCACAGTACACACACATATATTATGTAAACACAAACTTTTATTTTGGATGCGATTAATCGTTTATATACATATATATATTAGGGCTGTCAAACGATTAATCGCGATTAATCGCATCCAAAATAAAAGTTTGTGTTTACATAATATATGTGTGTGTACGGTGTATAATTATTTTCTATATATAAATACACACACATGCATGTATATATTTTAGAAATATTTGCATGTATATACTGTGTATATATAATTTATATTATATATAAATATTTTATATATAAATAACACATTTTTCTTAAATATATATGCATGTGTGTGTATTTATATATAGAAAATAATTATACTCCGTACACACACATATATTATGTAAACACAAACTTTTATTTTGGATGCGATTAATTGTTTGACAGCCCTAATATATATGTATATATATATAAATATAGAAATATATTTGATATCAATTTTCATTAATGCAACACTCTCTCTCTGTTTCTGTATCTAGTGGCTTTTCTATTCAACTGGATTGGGTTTTGCTTGTCTTTCTGTTTGACCAACACCATTGCTGGCCGATATGGTGCCATCTGCGGCTTTGGACTCTCTCTTATCAAATGGATCCTCATTGTGAGAGTGAGTCTCTTAATTATTCTTCTAAATTAGTTTAGTGGAAAACTTGAAGTGAAAATGACTGTGAATCAAAGATGTCGTATTATGAGTGTGAATTCAATCAGCGTGAAACTCAATGGTATTATTCCTCTTTTCAGTTTTCAGATTACTTCACTGGATACTTCAATGGGCAGTACTGGCTCTGGTGGATTTTCCTCGTTCTTGGTAAGACCTTAGATTAATTCGCCAGCCATGTTTTCTATGGTACTCTAGCGCCATCTGCTGGTTCACTGACTACAAGACAACATAACTTTAAATTCAAAGTGGAACTCAAAATACATAGTTTTTTAGTTTTAAATGCATTATGACTTCAATGCATTTTGTTTGTCAGAGTAGTAGTAATATTAACAAACAATAATCTTTGCATTAGTGAACTTGCTGCTGTGATTAGGCTTTAATGGATTCCTGTATTGTGTGAATTAATATGCTTGCAGTGCCCTTCTATATTATTTTTGTGGATATGTAAGTAGTGGTGTTTGCCAAGACCAGATAGGCATGCTATTTCAAACATCTAGTTATTGACCTATGACCTGTCTTGCATCCACTCCAGGACTCCTGCTGTTCTTCAGAGGGTTCGTGAACTACCTGAAAGTGCGTAACATGTCAGAAAGCATGGTGTCTTCACTCCGAACCCGCTTCTTCCTCTTGTACTAGAGGTGAGGATGTCATTAAACGAACACACGCACACGTTGGGTTTCCATGTTTTCTGGGGACTTTCCATAGATTTAATGATTTTTATACTGTACAAACTGTATATTCTATCCCCTTACACTAACCCTTCCCCTAAACCTACCCATCATTGCAAACTTTCTGCAGTTTTACATTTTCAAAAAGTTTTAACATTACTTGGTTTGATTTTAAGCCATTTTCCTCATGGGAACCAATTTTTTTTTCCCACAAGGACAAATAACAGAAAATTGGATAAGAAATGACAGTGTAATTGATTAGGTTTTATTATAATCATTATAATCAATTAAAGCAAAAATAACTACTTTCTAATAAAGACAGTTTCTCAAACTCTTATAAATGACTTGCAGATTCTATCACTTCAATGCAAGAGTTTTCTACTATTTGATATCAATCTAAAGATTGGTTTAGTTGTGGTGTAAAGGGATGAACCATCATGCAATCCTGTGTTTCTACTGTTGAAGTAGTATCTGACTTTTTTTTTTAATGTGGTTAAATATTTGGCTGCTGTTACTCAAGACTTTAATTCAACACTTGAAACTGATGCTGACTGCATTTTTTTTTTTTTTTGTGGTGAGCCTAATTACTGTGGCTGTCATGTTATTTGTTGAATGTTGCCTTGAAGGAACACTTCCCATTTGGTCAGGTATTGCCTAATATGCGTAATAACCAAGCATGGAAATGGCAGCCAGAATTTGTATTTAAAACATTCTGGGACATTGCATGTGAATAGAACTGGACGATACAGACAAAAAAATATTATCATTTGATGTTTGAGAAATCTCACATACATCTGTGTATGTATTTATATGTACTTGGTCTCGACTAACTTTATTAAAATAAAAACAACATATATTTCCCTTCTCATTTAGTCTGTCTTTGTGAAACGTGCCTTTACTGAGGCTGATTTATGCATTAACAAATTGGCTTGGCTTGATTGAATTTGACACAACACAAGAACTGATTATGGGTTTGGTGCAACAAGTGACAGGCCTAAAATTGATATTTATATTTCTCATAAATATAACAAAAATATTTGTTTGATCATTTTTATAATAACTAGCTTGACGTATACAGTCAAAACTACAATTTATGTGGATTTATTATGATAAATTATGATTATTTATTTACCATAAATGTTGTAGATTTACAACATTTTGTTCAACGGGGCAAAATTGTTCAGGAGTTGACATGTTTTTAATTATTTAAAATGAGTTAATAGTTACAAAATAATTGAATATAAATTCAACAGGTTATGTAATAATGTCATGGTTGTATGGTGTTAAGTCGAGAATGTGAAAGTGATAATTTTACGAGAGGATACATTTGTTTAAAATGCTAGAGAAAGTATTTGATCTAATATGTCTTATAGGTCTCACAGCAAAATAACATGATTTGTATCTTTTCATAAAAGTGTAAATACACTTCTTACCCTATTGTGGAAGTGCCTTTTATTAACACGATTTCCTGGCTTGAATTTGTGCCAAAACAACACAAGAACTGATTATGCCTTTGTTAACTTGGACATGCAAGCCGGATGTAATTTGCTTCATTGATAATGGCTCTCATAACCTTGCTTATATGCAGTTTGCACAATGAAGGCCATCATGGCAAACCTCCAAAAAACAAGCTTCACTCTCATTCACTCTGTCTCTTTCAAGGTCGCCTCACCAAAACATTCCTCCCTAATGTGAAATTCCTTGATGATTTGCAACCCGTCAAATGAACTGGACTGGATCCCACTGAGGGGAAGAGGAAGAAGAGAAAAAAAAAATAAAGCGAGTATCTCTGCCAAACGCTCTGAACTGAACTTGGTAAAAATGGAAGGTTTTTCTGAACTTTGAATGAGTGCAAATCGACTCTTAATATTCAGTTTCACATCATTACTTCCCAGTTGGCCTCAGTCCATAAACCTCTGGTTTATTACTAGATTACTTCGAGTAGACAAAAAAAAAAAAAGTCCTTTAATGGTTAATATTCCCACACATTGCATGCAGAGTATTGGATTTTGTGTGGGTCGAACAAACTGCAAAAGATCCCTAGAAATATGCAGCCAAGACATCGTATGCAATGTCTTCTACCAAAATGGGTTAGCAGTCTTAGATGATGATGATGATGATGATGATGATGATGATGGAACTAGACTAGTTTAATTCTCTTTACTTTGTTGCATCCAAGGCCTTGGCAAATTTAATTGCATTGCAGTATTATTATATACCAAGTTTAGATAGGATTTGCTAGTAATAGCTTAATGGTCAAGCTGGTAATGTAAAGTACAACTGCACCTTTTCTCTTCTTCTTAAGTTTTGTCTCGCTTAACTTTATAGTAAATGATTAAGTAACTTCATTGATGTGTTTCAGACTGGAAATGGAATTTGTACTTATCCTAAAATATATATTTGCCTTTTGCACCTTCATTTTCCCTCTCCACTTTTTTTTTATTGTTATTGTTTGTTTTAAGTTGTGACTTTGCTCAAGCTGTGACCTGCCTAGATGACTTTAGTTACTTGAATGCCTGAATGCTCCTGTCATTTGTTTCTATTAATCACAAGCCTCTTCAGCAATATCGGTTATTAAAAGAAATGCATGGTTAACTCGGTTACAAAAGACTAATCCAGTAAACAAAAAAAAACAAAAAAAAACCCAAAAAAACTCTACTTACATTTATTAAATGTATGTAAAACAACCAAACTATTTTTGTTGGAATAATGATTTTTGGATATTCTCTGATTGGCAGAGATGATTGTGTGCTATGTTTCTTCTCTTGTCTTGCATAATGCCAATAAAATTCAAAAATCCCGGGTACATGTATTTGGGCCTGTTGTTTAAAGTCAACATGAAATCTTAGTCCGCATTTACACTGAAGGTCTTGCAAATTTTGATTTGTTGACTATATCCGATTTTTTTGATGACCAGCTTACATCTTCTTTTAAACATGATCTGCATTCACACTACACTTGGTGAAACAACCCAAGGTAGACGTACTGACCTGGAGAAGCTTAGGCTGAAAAGGAAGTAAAAACGGCACAATTTGCATTGGATGCAATGATAATAAAAACTTTTGCTTTCTACACCAACTTTAAAGGTCAGCAAACATTAGGTGGAGCCTTCGTCCTACATTGAGTCATGTGATCATGTGATCGTGTCCACCTGAATTGACACATTCGCCACTGCCGCTTTTTCAATTACGTACGACGCATTGATGGGAATATCCGATGTGTCCGCTTACATGGCATACGCTAATGCATATCCTAATGATAATGCGTATCCGATTCATATCAGATTTATTTCCACATATGAATTAGGTCTGAAAATCTGAAAATTTTCAGAAAATTCGCTTTTTTCCTGCTTACACGTTCATCACGTGTATCTGATCTGTGCCAAATGGGAGAAAAATAATCAGAATTGGGTCACTTGAACCATGTAATGTAAATGCGTCCAAAATGGACCCTGTTTGCTTTGTTTTTAATCTCAAAATCATCAAAACGCACTTGCTCTGCCTCTGAAACGATCTTTCTTTTCAGCTGATGTCATCTAGGTCATGTGGGTGGGGAAAACATGAACTCGTAGCCAAGTTGTGCTTCACATCCGGCTCGAAAAGCCTATAGTCATCTTTTTTCCCCCCCACATTAAATATTCCATTTCACTCCAAAATGTCATGTTACAGAAGTAACATGGGCTGCAAATGCCATTTCATGTTAACTGTACCAGTTATTACACCAGTTATTACACTTCAGCAATGATAATGTCTGTTAAAATCACAGTCCGATATCCTTCTGAAATGCAGCATTTACAGAGAAGATGAGTAAATGGTTTAATTGCTCGTAATTGTGATTGCACATTACTTTATCTTTAAGACAAATGAAACTGCAAACTGCACCCTTACAATGTTTCACCATGCTTGGCGTAGCTTCTGCTAAAATGATTTTGTTAATACTGTAAAACAATAATAGTTTATTGTCCTTCAAATCACGAAGCTTAAGAAACATTTTTAGAATAAAAATCCCCCCCCCCCCCCCCCCACACACACACACTCTTAATAAACTTTTAATGAGTGACCCATTTGCATAACGCCTTTCCGGTCGGCACATGGTACTACTGTTGAAGACTGCCTTTTCCGGTCCTTTCTTCTGGATGGATGGCTCACTGCTCACAATCATTCACTCACGCACACGCACACACACACACACACACACACACACACACACACACACACACACACACACACACACACACACACACACACACACACACACACACACACACACACACACACACACACACACACACACAATGGTACCGAAAAATTACTATATTCATATGCCATTGGTATATTTGCAATACTCCAAGGCAGAGTCAGAAATATATTTTGATTTATTTAATCATTTTTAATATAAGTTTTTTTATTTGATTCATTATTTAGTTGTTCTTGCATAAAATATGCAAAATATTACCTATTGCTAATAAGTTGATGTTGATTTTATAGGCAACAAACTATATAATTATGCAGATTGAGACTTCATTTCAATGATGTATTTTAAATAAAAGCAAGACGTACAGAGTTTATACGGAAATATTGCCCCTTAATGAAATGTTAATTTCTCTTTCTTTCTTTCTTTCTTTTTTTTTTACATTGATGTCTTTGCTTCTTTCTAGCAGGAGCAATACAAAGCAAATCCTGTCACATGTATCCATTAAAAAGAGAGAATGAATGCATGTGTGAACTTCAGTGTGTGTTTGTGTCAGAGCTTTCGCGAGGCCTACGCTGACAATTGCTGTCGGCAGCATTTTCAGAGCCTTTTTTTTGTTCCTGGCCACGTCTAAACCGAGTAATGCACCCACTGGCCTCTCCTCCTCCTCCTCCTCCTCCTCCTCGAGGCTTTCCGGCCCAGCGGGTAAATAGTGGCTCTCTTAAGCTCCGGCACACCTCCAGTCACTCCGCAGCATGCACAGGTACAGATAGGAATGTCAGGGGCTGGGTCTCAACCTGCACTCACAGCCTGCCTGTTTTTTTGTTTTTTTTCCCTCCCATTCACTCTGAATTGCTGGGCTTTCACACTGTTGCACGATGCAACTGAATGAAATCAACAAATCAAGTTTGGTCATATAACACTCTTCATTTGCAGTTTAGATGCATTGTAAGGAATGAAACCCAGTCTATATTGCAAACTAGCATTGCAACTACTAAACTAGGTCGCTGCATCAATACAGTTTTGTCGCACTGAATGTAAAGGAACGATCTCTCCTGCTATTGCAATGCAGACAGATGCATTGATTATTAAGGAGTGATGCCTTTGCATAAAATAATAAAAACAAAACTAAAACTAAAACTAAACTATAACCAGGGGTGCACATATTTTTTTTTTGGTCTGGTTCTTTTTTTCTCAGAATTGCATGATAGAAACGTGCAATTGCAAGTTATAAAGTCAGATTTGCGAGATATAAATTTGCACTTATGACTTTTTTTAAGAACTGTGAGTACCTCGCAATTGCGAGTTATGAAGTCCAATTGTGAGGAAAAAATACTTTTTTTCTCAGAATTACGAGTTTATATCTTGCAATTCTGACTTTATCACTCACAATTGCGAGTTTATATTACGCAATTGTGAGAAAAAAGTCGCAATTACATTTCTAATTTTTTATTCTGTGGCGGAAACAAGCTTTCATATTATACTGTTGGTTGCCAGTAGGTGTAACCACTAACTGGTAGTTGCTGCATCTTGTGCTGCTCATTTGCATAAAGTTAAACTCTGCTCAGATGTGTTGTATTGCTAACAATCGCTATCGCTCATGTCACCTCAACCTCTCTTTGAAAAGCAAAAGGCTTTTGGTTTCGCAGACATCTTTACACGACGAGCAGCACAACAGTGCAAAACTAGACTCTTCAGATTATAATCGATGAATATTAGCGATATAGCTTTGCGTTGTTCCCCTGTTCTCACTGTGATGCAATGCAACAAATCTATTACCTTTGTTGCAGTATAAACAACAACAATTGGTTATAACTGCCGCAATCAAATTTTGTCGCATCATGTCACTCATCATGTCATGTTGTCACGTTTTGTATTTCCTTTTCATATGTGAATTGTAAAATTATAATTTTATTTTAAATCGTGTTTACTATGGAAGCTTGTTTCCGCCACGGAATAAAACAATTTAAAAGATAATTGCGACTTTTTATCTCACAACTCGAGGAAAATTCTGACTTTATAACACAATTGTGAGTTTATATCTCGCAGTTCTGACTGTATAACAATTGCGTTTGTATATCTCGCAATTCTGACTATAACTCACAATTGCAAGTTTATATCTCACAATTCTGACTTCATAACACGCAATTGTGACTTTATATCATGCAATTCTGACTATATAAAGCAATGCTGACTAATCGCAATTGCGAATTTTATATCTCACAATTCTGACTTTTTAACATGCAAATGTGAGTTTATATCATGCAATTCTGACTTTAAAACACGCAATTGCGAATTTTATATCTCACAATTCTGACTTTTTAACATGCAAATGTGAGTTTATATCATGCAATTCTGATTTTTATATCAAGCAATTGCGAATTTATATCACTAAATTCTGACTTTTTAACACGCAAATGTGTTTATATCAAGCAATTCTGACTTTATAACACGTAATTGCGATTTTATATCTCACAATACTGACTTTTTTAACATGCAAATTTGAGTTTATATCTCGCAATTCTGACTTATATCATGCAATTCTGACTTTATATCAAGCAATTCTGACTAACTTGCAATTGCGACTTTATAACACACAATTCTGACTTTAATTGGCAATTGCGACTTTATATCATGCAATTCTGACTTTAAAACTCGCAATTGCGATTTTTATATCTCACAATTCTGACTTTTAACATGCAAATGTGAGTTCATATCATGCAATTCTGACTTTATAACACGCAATTTGCGACTTTATATCATGCAATTCTGACTTTACAACACGCAATTGCAACTTTACATCATGCAATTCTGACTTTATATCAAGCAATTTTTACTTTATAACATGCAATTCTGACTACTTGGCAATTGCGACTTTATAACACGCAATTGCAATTTTATTCTTACAATTCTAACTTTATAACATGCAATTCTGACTTTAACTCGCAATTGCGAGTGTATATCATTCAATTCTGAGAAAAAAGTCAGAATTGTGAGATAAAAAGTTGCAATTACCTTTTTTTTTTAAATCTGTGGCGGGGAAACAAGCTTCCATAGATAACTGTAATTTTCACAAAGACATTTTTTCTTTAAAAGGGATAGTTCACCCAAAAACTTGCACAGCATTTTTGAGTGAACTATCCCTTTAACACAAGACTGACTCACTCTCTCTCTCTCTCTCTCTCTCTCTCTCTCCTCTCTCTCTCTCTCTCTCTCTCTCTCCTCTCTCTCTCTCTCTCTCTCTCTCTCTCTCTCTCATCTCTCTCCTCTCTCTCTCTCTTCTCCCTCTCTCTCTCTCTCTCTCTCTCTCTCTCCTCTCTCTCTCTCTCTCTCTCTCTCTCTCGATTACAGCGTGAGGCGTTTACCCACAGTTGATGGGTTGAGGGTAAGTGCCGCCCGAGGGCCAGCATGCACGGTCCCACACCTCTCTTGTACGTTGTCAACGGCCTGTCAGATGCTTCGAAAACTTCCACCTGTGTTTTTCAACACGCTTCTAGCAAGAGGCTTTCGTTGAGTTCTCATTCAACAGCACGTTCGATGAAAAACAGGCTGAAAACAAAACCTATCATCTTGACGAATAACACAACGTATAGGCTTAAGAACAAATGTAATAGTGAGGCATGTTATATGTGTTGCTATTTAGCTGTAGTTTTCTTCTTGCAACTAAACCCTGACACCTTCATGCTTTTTGGACCTTCAGGGAACACCGGGGTGGGAATGAAGAGCACATCCACTGCCTTTCAAGTGGGCAAGAAAAGCACCACAGTGGCTTGGCTTTCACTTGTTTTTCTGGCAAGGACGACCGTGCCTTTTCTAGATCATTGACACAAAACCGCAAACTGTTTGGCTGTATTCCTGCTTTCAGTACGGAGAGGAGATCAGCAAAGTTCAATTTTACTCCAAGGATCTCCTGAGATCTGTGAAGGGAGGTTTTTTTTTTTTACTCGGAAAACCCAAATTTCCATTTTTACAAGTGTACATGGAGTTTTGGACCCAGCCGCTTATTATGAATCATATTTCCCACCAAATTTGTTATACTTGTGCCTCAAAGTCCATGTTTACAATAGTGTCATAATGTGCTCTGTCCGACATATGTCTATACGCTGGCCATATGTTTTGCCAGTGCTATTTTCAAAGCTATTGAGAAACGTGCTATTTCGCAAACAAATAAAAAATTATTGTTTTACGATTTTTGGACACATCTGACGAGGCCGACATCACAGGCAATGCAGCTGTTGGATTTAATAAATCACCTCATTGCTAACGATCAAGATTTGTCTTGTTGCTATGCAAAGCTGTGCTTATGTGCGTTTCTAAGCTTCGAATGCTTGACAAGGGACTGTAAAGGTCACTTCGCAGCGCCAATGCTTTTACAACTCTGACCTGAGGGTCGTCCTGTCACTTCAGTAAGATTTCTGCAGTTCGGTGTGAAATGTCATCAAAGATGAAAGGGTTTCTGGTAGTTTGTCTTTATGATAGCATATTAGGATAGTACACACTGTAACGTTCAAGAGATTGGGGACAGATTTGTATGTATATATATAAAAGGGTGTATTAAATTGATCAAAGTGACGTTTTCTATTTCAAATAAATGGTGTTTAAAAAAAAAACCATTTCTATCCTGAAAAAAAAAGTATTCTTTGCTACAAAAATATTAAGCATCACAACTGTTTACAGCATTAATAATAATAAGAAATTAGTTTTGTCGAAGCATTGCTGATTGTGCTACGCACTGTCCCCCAAAAAATCAACAAATTCGGAAATATGAGCCCAGAATCTTTATATTGTACTCTAAAA